>NC_050460.1:27453453-27753453 GCF_903995425.1 Onychomys torridus | reverse complement strand
AGGTTGTTCCTCCACCCAGTATGCCCAAAGAATACTTGAACTAAAGCATAGGACCTGCCTGTACTGAATCCACCAGGTTTAAATGAATCCCCAGGGGAGTCTTGGCCCTGGAGGAGATGGGAATGGAGGGAAAGGGATGGGAGGAAGGTGGGGGCGGGGGCGGGAGGGGGGAGGACAGGGGAACCCATGGCTGATGTGTAAAATTAAAACACACACACACACACACACACACACACACACACACACACATGAATGGATATACTTGGTAGGAAAGGTTCTTGGTAGACACACATGCCAATTTCTTTCTTAAAACTTACACTCATCCTGAGTTTGTAGGGGAGTCTTTTTCTTTCATTTTTGTGGAAGCTACTGTGTATTTTTTGGTGTTTATATTGTAATCTTTGGAGCTATTGTATTTCAGTGATTTGGCAAGATGTAAGCTGCAATGCAGATGTGAACACTCCAGATGGCTGTGAGGCTATGTCCTATGAATTTGTAGCAAATCTACTGCTAAAAAAATGAAGGGAATGGTTTTTTTTCTATTCTTGTATAAGAAGAGTATTTTCTTCCTTACTTTTACCGTGTTCCCCTTATCTTCATGGAGGCTTTCTCTACAGCAGTTCTCTATGGATTCTTTTTAAATAATCCCCCAAACTACTCTGCACCTCAAGAAAACATTTTACAGACAGTTTACATATATACCTCCTGAGAGAAGATTGTAGTAAACCTATACACACACAGTGGCCTAAAGGGACATATAAATTTAAAGTGGATATCTTGTGCATGCATATTACCTTAACTTGTAAAATTTCTGTATTGGAGTATTAATATTTTAAGACATATCTCTACAAGTGTTTTTTTTTTAATATTTAACTGTTGAATACTCAGCAGTATGTGAAAAATGTTTTTAAAGTTTCTTGTGTTGTTTCCTTCATGTTTATAGTTCTACACATGATATATATGTTTATAGTTCTACTGTTCTGTTTACAGTAGCTACAGGACACATAATTCCTTAATTGATTTGAACTGAAATTATGTTTGCCAGTGACATGTAGTTTGAGGTAGAGATGCCTGTGCTACTAAATTGGAAGAACAGATAACCTAAAAAAATGACACCAATATTACTTTCTAACTGGTTCTAAAATGACAAAGAAAAATTGCTTAGGATGAAAATTTAGAATTCCATATTGTATTGACTTAAGAAATACAGACATAATAAAATGATACTTATAAAAAAACTAACATGGTAATTCCTATATAAAAAGTAAGAGCTTAGCATTATTTTCCTTTAAATTGTTTTAATTCTGCTATTCTACTTTTCTGTTTATTATCACAGATATCAGTTCCCTTACATTGCTCTTATATGTGCTTTGGGAATTTCTCTAAAAACTAATACTCATATCATTTTGTGCACTAGTATTTCTCTGAACATGCAGCACATACAAAACACTACTCTGTATTCCAAAAATAGGTATCTAGTAAAAAAACCTAAAATTTATTGAACACTATAATAGTATGTACAAGTTATGTGTGTTAGGAACAGCCATGTTTATTTGCTTACATATTGATACATTGCTTATCAAGTGTTGAGCTAGGCTGTTCAAATTTACTGGCAACACCAACTGAAATAAAAAGTCCTTACTAGTATGAAGTTTCTGCCAAGGAAGACCAGGGACAAGTACACAGCCATAGAATATAGAAATGCCTACATTATCAAATGAGATAGTTCTACATGATGAGGAAAACAACAATAAATCAAAAATTCAATTGATTCTGACTTTATTGGCATAATTACTTTCACCACGTGACTGGTCATGTTGTCAGTCTTCTGTCTATCCACCCGGCCTGCTCTCAACCTTGATCAGAGAAGCTTCTTTTTTTTGCAGTACTCAACAGTACTCCACTGATCAAAGTGCTGAGAATGAGTGACAGTGAGTGCTAAGCCATACATTTGAGATCTCTATCAACTTGCCCATCCCCCAGCCCTCACTGGGCTCAGGGAACATCACTGAAAGGAGGCAAGCAAAAGACTATGAGAGGATGGGGGAGAACAGCAGTGAAATGCTGTCTTCTGTTCATGACATGAGTATTGCATTCATGACTTCACAGCATATGTGCCTACCTGCACAAAATCTGTATAAGATCAAGCTAGCCAAAGTCAGCATGGATAGATAAGAACCCACAAGGCCTTACCCCTAATCGGGGAGGTATTGACAGTTGATGGCTGCTGGGAGGAGAAGAATAATTCTTTTTTTGAGAGTATTCCTTCTGATAGGTTTCCCATGTTCCAGAGGATGGCCCAACACCCATACACATGTATACTAACTGAACTTAGTGGATTATTTTTTAAAAAGACAAACAACATCTTGGGTAAATCCGACCAAGAAAGTAAAATCTTGTGTAATTAAAACCTCAAGATACCAAAGAAAGAAATTGGAAAAGATACCTTAAGATCTCCCATGCTCAAGGATTGGTAGGTTTAGTATTTTGAAAATAGCCTTCTTATCAAAAGCAATTAACAGACTCAGTGCAATTCCTATTAAAATTCCAATGCAATTCTTCACAAAAATTTTCAAAAATCTAAAAAAAAACTAGGATAGAGAAATATATCATGAATAATGAAAGTATTAGAGATATCACTATCCTTGATTATAAGTTATATTGCAGAGATATAGTAATTTTAAAAATCAATATGGTAATAGAATAAAAACAGACACAATGATCAATGGAATAGAATTGAGGACTCTAATATTAGGTCCACACTGTTTTTTGACACAGAAGCCAAAACATATACACTGAAGAAAAGATAGCATCTTCAACAAATGCTCTGGTCAAACTGGAGAGCTGAATGTAGAAGAATAAAATAGATTAATAAATTATATCTCATCTTACACAAAGCTCAACTCCAAATGAATCAAGGACCTCAAAAATGAGGCCTGAATCATTATTATCTGTACATCTGACAAGGTTTAGTATCCAGAATATAAGAAGAACTGAGATACTTAGCATTAAGAGAACAAATAAGGGCTGGAGAGATGGCTCAGAAGTTAAGAGCACTGATTGCTCTTTCAGAGGTCCTGAGTTCAATTCCCATCACCCCCGTGGTGGATCGCAACCATTTGAAATCTGGTGCCTTCTTCTGGCATGTAAGCATACATGTAGGTAGAACACTGTATACATAAAAAAATAAATTTTTAAAAAAATTAAAAGAACAAGTAACCCAGGGGCAAGGAACTAGACTGAGAGATTTAAAAAAATAAAATAGAAAAGGTTGAGAAATAGTGTTTAAGATGCTTAATGTCCTTAACCACTAGGAAAATGAAAAACAGTTTTGAGATGTCATCTTACCCAAGCAGAATGGGCAACAAAACCAAAACCAAAAAACAAACGAGAACATGCTAGGGTGGGTGTGGGGAAAGGGGGAACACTAATTCTTTGCTGGTGGGCATGTAAACTAGTACTACCAGTATCAAAATCAACATGGAAGTTACTCAAAAGCTTAATAGATCTACCACTATCCAACTGTTCCTCTCTTGGACATTGTCTTAGGGTTTCTATTGCTGTGATGAAACACCATGACCAAAAAAGCAAGTTGGGAAGGAAAGGTTGGCTTGCACTTCCACAGCACTGTTCATCATAGAATGAAGTCAGGACAGGAACTCAAACAGGGCAGGAACCTGGAGGCAGAAGCTGATGCAGAGGCCATGGAGGGGTGCTGCTTACTGGCTTGATGAACATGGCCTGCTCAGCCTGCTTTCATATAGAACTTAGGACCACAGGTTCAGGGATAGTACCACTCACAATGGGCTAGGCCTTCCCCCATCAGTAACTAATTAAAAAAATGCCCTACAGGCTTGCCTGAAGCCCAATCCTATGAAGGCATTTTCTTAATTGAGGCTCCCTCCTGTCAGATGATTTTAGCTCATGTCAAGTTGACATAAAACTGTTCAGTACAGACATATACCCAAAGGATTCAGTATCCTCCAGTGATACTTGCTCATATGTGTTCATTACTTCTCTATTCACAATAGCCAGGAAATAGAACAGCTTAGATATCAAGTGATGAATGAATAAGGAAAATGTGTCATATTTATATAATGAAATAATATAACGTGGTAACAATGAAATTACAAAAATTTCAGGTAAATGGATACATCTAGAAACAATCATCCTGAGTGAAGTAACCTAGACTCATAAAGACAAACATCATATGTTTTCTCTCATATGTGGAAGTTAGCTTTGAATCTTTAGATATGTATACTTCATTTGGAATCCCCATAGAAGTTAGGCAATTAGTAAGGTGTCATGAGAGTGGGGGTATCACTCAAGGATGGAGAGATAGAATATAGTAATGTAAAGAGGGGAAGGGCAAAAAGGGAACAGGAAAGATTAAACAGCCTGTAGTTAGAGTTTTCCTGCCTGGCCCAGTCAAGCCAAACCTCTCTTACCCGCCAGTCCCACAGTCACTCAGACCCAACCAAGAAAGTACACAGAAACTTATATTGCTTATAAACTGTATGGCCGTGGCAGGCTGCTTGTTATTTACCTTTTTTTTAATCTTAAATTAACCCATTTTTGTTAATCTATACTTTGCCACGTGGCTTGTGGCTTACCGGTGTCTTTATATGTTGCTTCTCATGGCAGCGGCTGGTGGTGTCTCCCTCCAACCTTCTACTTCCCAGAATTCTCTACTCGCTTGTCCTGCCTATACTTCCTGCCTGGCCACTGGCCAATCAGAACTTTATTTACACAGAGCGATATCCACAGCACTTCCCCTTTTCTTTATTTTTTTAAGGAAGGTTTTAACTTTTAGATAGTACAATTACATATAACAAAACAATTATCAAACAAGAATTATAGTTACAATATTAAAGAAGATATCCTATCTTATATTTGTGAGTCCAAGGTTTTATATCTAACTTATCTTTTATCATAACTGAGATAAGTATAACTATCTAGTCTTTAACCACATCAAAGACCTCAGAAGGATATAATATTACCTGAGAACCGGGAGAAGGATGTAAGCTACTTTCGGGAGTCTTGCAGGGTAGACAGAGACAGCTGGCAGCCTGGACAGTCACCTAATGTTCCTTTGTAATGTTGGGGCATTTGTCTTCAGCCCACAGAGTCTCTCAGTCACTTCTCTCAGTGTCCTGTAGAGTGTCTGGCAGTTTCCTCTGCAAAGCAGGAACCTGAAGGACCATTTTGTCAAGCAAAGTTCAGTGGTCACCTTTCTATAGGTCCTGCATGTCCAGTCGATCAAGCAGTCTAGACAAGAACAGTTTCTTGTCCAAATGGCTATTTTTGCCAAGGTGAAGATAAACTCCGTATGAAGTGTCTTCAATGCCCATCCTCCTCTCTGAAGTAAATCAGTGCTGCCAGGAGCAGACATGTCTCACTGTCCAGAAAGTCTAAATTTTAAAAATATTTTAAATGCCATATTCTGAAGGTCTTTGAAGTATTTGAAGATTACCTATCTATCTGAAATATCTCTTTGTATACCTAGAAGACTTAACTAACATGGCTATGAGTATGATTATCACAGATGATTAATTATTAATCTATTTTTAATTATCCATTACAATTTTAAATGAGCTATACAAACACAATACCTTAAACACGAGTAGAAATATATACATAGTATAACAAAATTAACTTTAACTTTGTATCAATAGACTAAAATCTATACCAATGTAAAACATTTTAAACAAGTTGTTGCTCTTTAGAAGTAAATTCCTTAATCTACCCTTTTATCCTTTATATCTGTATCATTTCCCCTTTTCTTCTTTAGAAAGAGATCTCATTTATAATCAAACTGCTTTAAAGAAAAATATTGGTTTTTTCTTGTCCCACACCAGAGGGCTCTTCTGATTTGGGACATAAGAATCTCTTAACCTTTTCTTTTAACAATACGTCTGGGTTTAGAGAAGGAGTGAGCCAATTTCATCTCCAAAGCCAGCTTGATAATTTTGGGAATGTGGACGTAGTTTCTCTTACTACTTCCTGCTGGAGGGAGGCGCTGCATCTTATGGGGACACAAAGAAAATTTTAGGATTATGGAGTAGTCCATTAGGGTGAACCTCTGAGCCAGTTGCCTTGAAAACATTCTGGATGTCAGATCATCTGGGCCATGGTGTCATTGGAGACCTTTCAGGTGGTCTGGGCTGATCAAACCTGATATATCTTAATCTGGAACAAATCCACAGCCTCTGGCTTTCTGTGGAAACAAAAGCAGAGACTCCTTTCCAAAGCAACATATCCTTATATCCAAATTTTGAAGTCAAGGTACCTTTAAAATTTACATACTTGTTTAACTCAACAGCTTTTACGATCAAATCTTTTTCTGCAGTTAAAAATTCCAAAGACAAGACAAACCAGATTCTTTGTGTAATATCCATCTTTATAAGACTGAAGCGCAGCTGTGGCTGCTGGCTCTGCCCACCTCAGCTTCCCAACATGGCGGTGGTACAGTTTACCGCCAGCTCTGGGTCTGGAGCCATGTGTACCATCAACTATCAGAAGCAGTTCTATCAAAGCAGCGCATAGCCTAGAAATCTTTTTTTTTTTTTTAACTGGCAAAGGCTAAATCCACCATGCAGCAGAGTAAAGTGCTGCTTGTAGATTCCTCATTCCCGCCACACGGCAGGTCAGAGGCACATGCCAGGAACCCGCCATAGTAGCTCAAACTGGCAGGCTGCCGCTAACGTGAGACAACTAGGAAGCTGTTTTTAGCTCCGTTTTAGAATCTTTTTTGTCAGGTTTTAGGTGGAAATTCTTGCCAATACGTTGGACGCCATTTGTAGTTAGAGTTTTCCCGCCTGGCCCAGTCAGGACAAATCTCTCTTACCCGCCAGTCCCACAGTCGCTCAGACCCAACCAAGAAAGTACACAGAAACTTATATTGCTTATAAACTGTATGGCCATGGCAGGCTGCTTGTTATCTACCTTTTTTATCTTAAATTAACCCATTTTTGTTAATCTATACTTTGCCACGTGGCTTGTGGCTTACCGGTGTCTTTATATGTTGCTTCTCATGGCAGCGGCTGGTGGTGTCTCCCTCCAACCTTCTACTTCCCAGAATTCTCTACTCGCTTGTCCTGCCTATACTTCCTGCCTGGCCACTGGCCAATCAGAACTTTATTTACACAGAGCGATATCCACAGCAACAGGGTTTGAGGTCAGAGTATAGAGCATAGAAAGGAACAGAGGAGGGATAACCAACATTAAAGGCATTTGAAACATCACAGATATATCTACTACTGTAGAAGCTTCCTAAAATAGATACATATACACATACATCTACATCACATACATGTATAAAAAGATTCTAAATGAAATTACCTTATAATAGGATGACAATAACCCTAATAGCACAGTCTGGCAAATAAAATCCCAGTGCCAGGAACATTTTACCCTCTTTTGAGTTGTTGGCCAGAGAAACTCCATAGAACTCTAAACATTACAGGGTATATCCTTTGCTCTTGATTACCTTCCAGAACTTGAAAATAAGACCATATCAATGAAGATGCCATGTACTTGAGACATGATACTTGGAAAAATCAAGCTTGTACACACTTGGAAACATCATCCCTACTGACTAGCTTCTATGGTGCGGGAGGGTGCTATGTTTGTGCACTACTAGGGAAGAAAAGCAATCATCTGTCTTACCCAGCTGCAAACCTTGTGAGCTATAATAATGAGTGTCCCAACAAAATATGCCCACCGGAGCAATAGTAGCATTATATCACATGAGAATAACCAATCATTTTCTGATTAGATTTAAAGCCCGTTCCACAAAATGGAGCCTACGCATGGCGCTGTTAGTGGAACTAAGAACCTGTGGCTAGACAGGTCATAGGCTCTAGGAGAGAACCTACTGCTACTATTCTGCTACATGAACATAGTAGTAAAATGACCACTTCTGTGAGCTTATCTTACCATTGCAGCCAAACAGGTCAATATAACCCCCTCTTCAAGCACTTTGGCATCTATCATTTGCCCTCCATCACTCTATTGTATCCCTTCTTAACCTATTCCCTCTGTGGCTTAACTTCACATCTTTTAGCTTTGTAAGGAATGTATAAGCAAAAGGGTCATTTCCCACACTGTACTAAAGCTGGTGGCCCCTGTGGTTTTTGTTATATACTGCATTTCTTGATCTTAGCCCAAATGAGAAAAGCATTTGTTGACTGCTTTTTTGACAAAAATAATATTATAAATAGTAATGGTGGGTTTCTATATGTTATATTTATATTAGTATATTTATCATCCATGACTCTATGAAGCTTGTGTAATTCTTTAGTGACAAGGAGCACACTGTGTATTTATTTTGCGTATTTAATATCTGATTTGGTGTGTTTCATGTGATTATATTTATAAGACTGAATGTGTCTTTTATGTTCCCCTTAGTTCACTGTGACATTCCTGACACATTGGTGCAGGAGGAATTAAAAAAATGCTATTTTTACTATGTGCAAAGTCTTGGGTTTTTTCTTTCTTTTTTTATTAAGAAAATTTTTTTCATTCATTTTACACACCAATCAAAGACCCTCTTCTTTCCTCTTCCTACCCCCACCAAGTTCTGGTTTTTAATAATGTCCATTTATCAAGGACCAGATAACCAGGCTAGTCCTCTCTTTTCTGAACCTGTTGAGTTTGCCAATACTTTATTCTTGTACTCTTACACTGTATATTAAATTGGGGATGCTCATTCCAGATCAGCATACATGGTCTTTTCCTTCAGTTAAGAGCAATACTTGCCCTTAAATATTACTGGTAAAATTCCATTTAGGATGTTTAATAGCACTAATAAATATTTCTGGTATATGATATAGAACTGAGTGTAATTTGGTTATTTATTCTTTACTTCCTCAAAATGATAGTAAGAAAACTGACACCAGGGGTAGGGGAAATTGAGGGACAAAAAACCAGCAATATAATCAGGGGAAATAGGTTGATAGCAGTTGAAAACCAAGCTAAATTTGATTTACTATCACAGGAAGCTGACAGATAATGTCTACAGTGGATAAGAGAATAAAGTGACCTAAATCAACTGGAGGGGAATGAAGGACCCCAGGCAGAAGTACTGCCTGAGAACTGGATATTCAGTTATTTTTTTCCCCATATGATAGATACAGAGTTGCTACTTAGCTTTCTATATCTACCTGTAACTTATATCATAAAAAACTGCCATATAACCCTGGAGAGATGGCTCAATAGTTAACAACACATAATGCTTTTGCAGAATAATTGAGTTCACTTCCCAGCATCTACAAGTTTGGTTCCCAGCATTCCCACCATGTAGCTCAGTCAACCTTTAATTCCAGCTCACAATCACTTGTAATTCTAACTCCAGAGAATCTGACACCTCTACACTTGGTGGGCATCTACACGCATGTGCACAATGCCCCTCTCCTCAACACATGCACACACACACCTAATTAAAGAAACTCTAAAGCCAATTTTCAACTGCCATGTATATCTAAAGCTTCTTAATGATGACATTTACATGATTTTTAAAACTGTTCATAGGAAAATTTGCATGTAGTGGCAGATGCCTAGCCTCACAGCACTGAGATAAGAGGGTAAGAGGTTTGAAACCTGAACTACCTAGGAAGACCCTGCCTAAAACAACAAAAGTATTTCATTGTCAAATACTACAAATCCTGCCAGCCAATTTTGCATATTTCTAATTTATTTTTAAATGTGATATGATTAGGTCTGTCCTGGGAATTCAAAATTTGAATAAAAATACAAAATGAATTTATGTATCATGTTCAGATAAGGTTACATCTCAGGAGGTTCACGGTTTCTTGATTTTGTTTCTCTGTTTGGTGTTGGTTTAGCATCAGTCTTCTCTTGATGGATTGTCAATGCAGCAGACTATCAGAATACTTATGCTTATGGGAGCACAAAGCAAGTCACTGGGAGAAGGAAGGAAGGAAGGGAGGGAGGAAGGAAGGAAAGAAGAAAAGAAAGGAAGGAAGGAAGGAAGGGAAGGAAGGAAGAAAGAAAGGGAAGGAAGGAAGAAGAGTGGTTTTTATCATTGTAATGTAACGTTTTCAAAGGAGAATTCAGTAAAAAATTGTGTGTGTGTGTGTGTGTGTGTGTGTGTGTGTGTGTGTGTGCGTGTGTGTGTATTGCTGGGGATTATTCCTAGAGCCTCACACATGATAGGCAAGTGTTTTACAACTGAGCTACACACCCAAGCCCTTCTTTGTTGTTGTTAGGCCAGTTAATCCTAAAAGACCAGGATTTTTGGTTAAGAATCACTCCATTGTGTATTGTTATGCTTTAAAAGTTAGTTAACCAATATTGTACATATGTATTACATGTGCTTATGCTCATACTTGCTTATACAACACAGAGACTGGATGTTAACTCAGCAGGGCAATAAACAGTCATCAATTTTATCCACATAAGTCTACAAAGTTTTCACAAGAATAAAATTGAAAATATTAGCAATTTTTATATATGAGTTCCTTACAATGAAGTTATTTTTATTAGAAGAAAATATTAGCAATTAATTCATAAAATTGTGCTTTTAAAGTTATCAGTATAGATATACTCTTGGTGATTTTACATTTCCTCTATGCCATACTTTATCTTATCTATCCAGCCAAAAATCGGATTATTTCAGTAGAAGCAAATTAGTGGCAGCATTATCCAGCTCTTAGAAGTAGCTTTTTGTGCCTCCTTCATTGAAAGAGTCCTTTTTGTGTTATGAATTTGCTTCAGTGATATTTCTCACAAAATAGAAATAATTAATTATAATTTTAATTGCAGCATCACTAAATTATTTTAAAACAAATATTCAGAACTTACAGATATTTCTTTTCTATTTTTATTTTATGTTTTACGACTAGCCATTTCCTTCTTTGTATTTCATTAAAAATAGTTTTTTCATACAATATATTCTGACTATGGCCTCTCCTTAACTCTTCTAGTTCCTCTCCACTCTGCCTCCCATCAGGCTCCACATTCTTAATGTTTCTCTTCAGTAAATAAACTGGTATCTAAGGAATGATAATAAAATAAGATGATGCAAAACTCCTCCTCCCCACAAAAAACCCCAAATCGAAATAGGATAAACAAACAGAAGAAAACATCCAAAGAAAAAGCATGAGAAACATATATAGATACAGAGAGACACATGTTTGCACACACAGGAATTCCATAAAAACACAAAATCAGAAGCCATAATATATATACATAAAAGCCTTGTACGGGGGTAAATCCCAGACACAACATTATGAAACAAAGAACCTTCAAAGATGCCATTGAGTTTCTTTTGTATTAGCCTTGTACTGCTGGACATGGGGCCTGCCCTTAAGGGTGCTTTGTTTCCCCAGTGAGCTTCCTTTGGAGATAGTTTTTCATGTTCTTGTAGCTGTAATGCTTGGCTTTCTAACCTCCACCACTCTCTTGTGAACAGAGCCTGCACTGAACACTTTTGTTCTTTTTTTCTCTTGTGAAACCTTATTTCCTGAGGTCTCTTGCCTTTCCATCTCTGCAAGCCCAAACATGTCTTCATTTGCTTTATCCTAGAAGTTTCTTCTTTTCTTACATTCTGCAAACATTCACTTTGTGGGTTTGTTTCAACACTTAACATTTTATATCTTATGTTGACAAAGGAGGGCAAAGGCCACACTCCAAGTTTACAACTGACTTAATCCATCAACTTTTCCTAATCGGAACTTCCTATGATATTTACAGATGTTCCAAGCAGATCACAAAATAAGTATAGGTGATGAATGTTAAGAGAATGGAGTTAGTAACTCTTGTGACTTTGGGAGGAGAGTGATTGAAGAACATACAACATCAAATTTGTTTTCAAACAAGAACTGGGGAAGCCAAAATGCCTATCTGGCTTCAGATAGTAACTATGGATCATTAAGATACTATTTATAATGGCAAAAATACACATATACATATGGATACTTATATATCTTGCTCAATAATAATACAACTCTTTCTAAAAGTTAGTGATATTGAATTCTAAGTCTTTAATAAACTAATGTGAAATTAGTCTCTGATTTAGAGTCATCACTGCAGTCTGGCAAAAAGGAACTGGCTGCTCAAGTTTAATGTGGCAGTGCAGTGTAAGGGCCATGGGACAGAGAGGCATGATCTTGACTATTGAATATTGGACAGCAAATGTGTCAACACCTAACTCTCCCAGTTTGACTTTTTTTTTTTAAATTCATGGAAATTGGAATCCAAGAGGAAAGAAATCATGGGTCTAGAAGAGTTACCAAGACCACACATGCCATCAGCTCTAGTGGCGTACACCAAGTCCAGACATCCTCTCTCTAATTGAAGGTCCGGAAGAATGATGAGATTTTATTCCATTTTGCCTTCTCTTTGTTGCCCTTAGTTAAAGGAAATACTGTCTGTTGAAAGCACAATGTACTAAGTCCCCCTTAATGCAGAATATTTATAGAGGACTGGAATAAACCTACCCATTTTCATAAACTCTTTAATTCACAGGATGACTTGTAAAGCAGGGGAAGATGAAGAAGGCTGCCTGGTAGACAAAGATCTATCATATAGATCAGAAGAAAAACAGCTGAAAATTTACTGTTTAATCTAGAAATGAGAATACCTAAGGGCCATAATAACATTTAATAATATATACTATAAAATAATGTATGTATAATAATGTGTGTATATATATAATATTTAAAATAAGATAACTACACATTTCTGCTTTGATGAATGAGCATACTAAGGTTAATAAATAGCCTATATAGAGAGGTAGACAAGGGAGGGAAAAGACAATACATCACCAACCAACCAAACAACCAACCAACCAACCAACTAACCAACCAACCAACTAACCAACCAACCAGTACAAACTTTTACCATAAGAGAAAATAATTGCTTTCTTATATGGTAATGTGTTTTGGGTCATTGGAGATATTCAGGCAGAGACCAAATGGCCACTTTCAGGGAGTAGGGCAGAATAGATTGCAACATCTGATAATAGCTGGGTTAAATGATCTGTAAGATTGCTTTAAAATCTAGCATTTCATGTTTCTAAGAATGTGCCAGAATTTATGCCTTAGATATAAAGGTTGTGAAGCCATATTATTTTTAAGCAGTTTCTCATGCCCTATTTAACAAAAAATAAGGAAAAGACTAGCTCCTGAATAGGAGAGGAGTAGATCTAGAATTTCTGTTTTTCTGTTTGTCGACACCTTCAAAATCTTTGGTCTCATAGATTCTAGGAAAATACATAATGCACTAAATTCTGTGTGTTTTCTTTTTACTTCTTTTGTGAAAACCACTTTAATTTCTCGTTTCACAAGATGTTAGCTTTGAGGCTGTTGACCCATTCAGATTCCTTTACCTCGGAGAACAGAGTTGCTCAATGTGCAGTCCAGGTACTGCTTAATTCAAACTAGCCTGTGCTGCAGCTTTAAGATATCTATCTATTCCTGGTCTCAGTCAGGCATAAGAAATCAGAACTTTGGGGTTTGATCTGAGTCCTAATACTAAGCAAACACCTTCTGATGCTCTGTATTCATTCATTCATATTAAATTGAAGAATGCGTGTGATAGGTTTACATGATAGATGGGTTCTGTCTGCACACATTTTATTTTCATGTTATCAATTATGTAAAAACTCTCTTCTTATATACTATCTGGCATTAAATGTTTTACAAAAATCAGTAGAACCCACAACAGTTATTTTCTTGTTGTAGTTTTTTATTTGCTTGTTTTCATTGATTAAATTAAAAATAACAAAAATATTACAATATATTTATATTTTCATATGCACATTTACTTACTAATAGTAAAATTGTGTCAGAAGATTTGAAAAAGAAGTAAGAAAATGTCTTATCTTACATTTTTTCCATGAAAACAATTTGTAGCACTTTGGGCTATTATTTTCTTTCTTTTTTTTCAAGACAGAGTTTCTCTGTGTAGCTTTGCACTTTTCCTGGATCTCACTCTGTAGACCAGGCTGGCCTTGAACTCACAGAGATCTGCCTGCCTCTGCTTCCCAAGTGCTGGGATTAAAGGCATGTGCCACTACTGTCCAGCTTCACTTACTATTTTCAACAGGATGCTACTTAATTTAAAGTTATGCCAAACTATGGTATGTTCAATAACTCCAGAGTTTAAAAGAGTATGCCCCAATTTAAAGAGCAACTGTGGTTTGGGGGGCTCATTAAAATATTAATAATAGCAATACCATTCAAACCACCTTAAGAAAAGAAAGAATAGACTTCAGACATCTTCACTTGGGGCTCAGGTGATATCATCAGAAGGTAGTTTTAGGACATCATTAGTGTAGCTGGAAGTTTCTCCTGCCCTGCCCAGCCTGCAGTTGGAACAAATCTCTCCTACCTGTTTCCCTCAGTCGCTTGATCCCAAATAAACACACAGAAGCTTATATTATTTATAAACTGTATGGCCTATGGGTCAGGATTCTTGTTAGCTAGCTCTTATAACTTAACTCAACCCATTTCTATTAACCTATATGTTGCCACATAGCCGTGGCATTACCAGTCTGGTGGTATCTTGTTGCTCCTTGGGCAACAGGGTGGCATCTCCCCCTGTTCTCCTTCCTCCTTTCACTGTCTCTCTTGGATTTTCCTGCCTGGCTCCATCTTGCCCTACCATAGGCCAATGCAGCTTTATTTATTAGCCAATGGGAGCTATGAATATTTACAGTGTAAAGAAAGACATCCTACAGTAATATAGCTCTCCCTTTTTTTCTGGATTAATATTATTCTATATGTATTCTCTATGTGATGGGAGAAAAAAAATGGTCACCACCAGCTGGTGACTTTTATTATTCTACACAGTGGTCAAAGAAAAGAGTGTGTCTCTTTCTATTACTCCAGGAAGGTTCCCAGAGGTGAGCAGACCTATTAATGACTTGCGTTGATAATGATATGGAGTGCTTGGGCCTCTCTGAATGTCCATTCCAAGTCGCACATCCACCTTTTGAGTCAAAGTTGTGTCATACCAAATGGACCTGTAGGGACTTGGTTGAGCAAAAGACAGTGATTGTGTCTTCCAGTGAAACTACTTAAAAGCTTTTCTTTTGTTTGTTATTTATTGACCACAAAACCCTGGAGACGTAGAGGAGCTCTCCATGCTCACTTCCTCCCAGGCTCAGTCTAGTGGTAGGACTGTTTTTTTTTTTTTGTTTTTCTTTTTAAATAATTGATGTAAGAAGTGGTAAAGGCTATGGTAGAGGTAGGGTAAATTCTGGGGTCATTAGAAAGAGTGTAGATAAGTGGGGCTCATAAACTTAAAAAACACTCGAAGTGACCAGTAAGCTGGCCTGGAAAATAAAGCAGATGAAGTAGAGCCTGGCGGCAAGTGAGTGTGAATATTCTTATTTGGTAGCTAGCATATATATTAGTATTGAAATAGGCTTCACAGGCAAAGAACTTGAGCAGAAATACTGACCCAAGGTAAAATTTCAGTCGTTTGTCCATTTTGGCTGGAAGCCAGTGCAACTTACACTGGATAGCTCAATTTCTATTAAACTGAACCGTGTTTCTACTTGTAAAAAAAAAAAAAAAAAGCCTTATAGTGGGAATAAAGATTTTTTTTAAAGATTGAGCTGTTAAGATAAAATGTTAGGAAGCTCTTAAAAGCAATTGCTGTGATGTTTGGCACTTTCCCGTCCTTATTCCTGGAAGGGAATCGTGGCAGCAGTTCAGGAAAGGCAACCTTGAGATCCAGCATAACGCAGTCATTAGAAGCAAGATTTCTTTCTGCAAATTTGAATTGTTTCTAAAGATGGTAGTGCATTTCATCCATATATCACTGAGGATGACTTGAGGGTGGAATACTCTGGATGCTACAGTGGATTAAAATATAGAAATAAAAATGGCTTTAAATACTCTAGAGCCAGGAGGAGTGCAGAAGAGCTAGGGAAGAGACTGTAACAAAGTGAAAAATAGTTACAAAGCAAATGACTACAGAAGGAGGCTGCGCAACACATTGGCGCACAGTTGCAGGCAATGAAAACAAGAGTGTGAACATGTGAAGCCCTAGACATATGCTATTACACTGAATTTTCAAAATTACCCTTTAATTTAATCGACCTTATCAAATCAATTTGAGAGCTGAGAGAAAGAAAGTACAGAAAGACTGTGTAACATGGCCAAGGTCAGAGAACTCGTGTAGGTCCTGGGATTCTGACTCATGAAGAGTGACGTTGGAGTCTGAATTTGGAAGATACGAGTTAGTGTTTATGAACATTTGGTATGATGCCATGAGTTAAGAGTTACAGATGATAGAACAGTGTCTGAGAAGTAAGTAAGCATTTGTGCAGGAGTCACAAAATTTATGTAAAACTAAAATTTATCTTAGATTTTATTATCATTTTTATCCAGCTCAGGAAGTTAATCAGTCATACAGAGTTATGACTCAAATTCAGTCTGTGAATTCCAGAAGACCTATATTGACCCTGTGCTTTTCAGTCTGGATTTGACTATATGGGGTTTTGAACAATTTTATCAGCATCCCATTATCTTTCATCTGAATAGTATAGTGTAAAATAATACTTATTAATAGTGCATTGGGAAGAATAGATGATACACTAATAAGAATTTAATAGTATGGGATGGAGAGATGGCTCAGCCATTAAAGGCTAGGCTCACAACCAAAAATATAAGAATTTAATAGTTAAGAATAGTAACTGAAGTATCTAAATATACCAATTACAAGATAGTTAAAGTAACTTATGTATGTGCTATAAAGAACTATGTATATAGAAGGTTAGGGTTTCAGTATATTTATGAAAATTTACATTAAAATATCTTATGTACTGATTCTCAATTCTATATGATTTTTCTTTTAAAGTATGTTTTAGAATTTTGATACTGATTTCAAATATGATCTGTTAAATCTGTACTTATGCTGCTAACATGTATTAAGTTTAAGATTGTAGTGCCCTAGGCATATACTGATATTTACTAGTATGTTCCAGAACTCCTGATAAAAAGAACAAGATGGGAAAGGAGTTTGTGTAGTATGAATGAATTTATCAAACCTAATGGGAGATAAAGAATGGATGAAGGAGTAGTGACTGTTAAAACGGACAGGGGAATCATTGCCTTGGAGATGCACCTGGGGATACAAATCCAACAGTAGCTTTCCCTTTAAAATCCTAGGGGTCATAGGTGACTTTGTGACTTCAGATTGGGGCAGGAAAGCGGGAAATTGCCTTGCAATGAAGGAGGTACCCTTTGAAACTCACCAGATCCCAGCTCAGCATCTTCTAGGGACTTTCCAGACTTCTTAACTGGCAAGGATACCAACGTAGGCCACCAAAACCCCTTCTATTTACACAGCCTCAAAGTCCTTTGGTTGTTTGCAATGGTCCACCACCTCTACTTGGGCCTCTGCTCTCCCTTTGGAACGTGCCATATCTCAGTTTTCTCTCTACCAGAGATTCTTCAACCATCACATATGGTATAGAGACCCAGTAAGGCTACTGTACCCCTTTCCCAACACCTTCTATTTGGGTCACCCCAAAAGTCCCTTGGCTGCTTGCTGGGGACTTTCCACATAGCAGGGAAAGCAAGGCCTTCTCACCTCTTGGGGCTCACCAGAGCCTGCCAGCTACCTGATCCAGATGCTCCAGTTGTCCTTTCTGTCCTTGGGACCCCAAACCCGTCTACTCTGCTAGGGAAAAGTTGTTCTACGCTTCTTGACTTGAAAATACCCAGTTGCAGCTGACAAGCAGAAGATCTGAAATAGGGACTGCACCCTTGAATACCAGACAAGCAGAAGATACTGACATGCTAACCCTGTGTAAGAATTAACCCCACGTTGAACCTATTAACAACTCTAACGAAAGAGAACGATAACTTGAACAAAAATAGAAAGAAAACCTCAAATAGCAAACTAAATACAGATGCATAAATCCCAAAGCAAGAATAAAACAAGAAAACCCAAAATAACGTATCTTTGTCAAAACCACAAATACTGTAGTAGTAATCCTCATGAAAAAGACCTCGAAAGACTTCTAGACAAGGAATTAAAAAGACTGATTATGACAATGTTTGAACAACTCAAAGACAATGACAAAGAGATGAATTAAGTAAGGAAGTCAATCCAAGACATGAAAATAGAGTTGAGATTCCTGAAGTAAACAAAAATTGAAATGTTGTTAGAAATGAAAAACTCAATCAATAGGCAAGTTAAGAATTTCAGGGAAAAGCCTCACCAACAGAATGGATCATGTCAAAAACAGACATGCAGGAATAGAAGATAAGGCAGAAGAATTAGATCACTCAGTAAGGGTAAATAATGAATTAAAAATACATGAACAGAATGTGGGAGAGTTTGGGGATATTATAAAAAGACCCAGCCTTCAAATCCTGGGAATAGAAGAAAAATACTATAGCAAAAGAATACAGAGTATCTTTCAGTAAAATTTCTAAGAAAATTTCCTGAATCTAGAGAAAAATATGATCACACAGATCTTTTTTTTTTTTTTGAAAGATTTATTTATTTATTATGTGTACAGTGTTCAGTTTGCATGTATCACTGCAGGACAGAAGAGGGTGCCAGATTTCATTACAGATGGTTGTCAGCCACCATATGGTTGCTGGGAATTGAACTCAGGACCTGAGGAAGAACAGCCAGTGTTCTTAACCTCTGAGCCATCTCTCCAGCCCCAATCATACAGATCTACAGAACACCAAATAAACAGGACAAGAAAAGAAATTCCCCATAATATATTACAATAAAATATTAAAAACAGAATAAAGAAAGAATATTGAAAGCAGAAGGGAGGAAGGCAGGCCCATTGGAACAATACATGAGTATTCAACAGAAACCTTTAGAGACAAAAGGGCTTGAAAAGATGTACTCCAAGTTCAGGAAGACACAGACTATTACCCCCAGCGAAAACAATCTTTAAAGTTGAAGAATTAATAGAAACTTCCATGATAAATAGAAGGAGGTGGAGGACAAAGAAAGCTGCGTGTGGATAACAGTTGTCTTCCTTTTCATTCAAGAAAAATCCCAAACCTAAAATCGCTATCTAAATCAAAACTAAAAATTAATTGTAGGTGGACACAGGAAATAAAATCCAAATGCTGTTGCTCTTCAAGGGACTTCACTGGTTAATAGGTTTTCTAATTTTTCTTGGGAATACATGAACAAGCACCTATCCACTCCAAATAGGGGACTGAAGGAAGGTCCCCCAAACCATCCTAAGTCCAGATTTGTGAACAGTGAGCACATTTGAGTTACTTGTAGGAGCATTGGTAATGGTCTACCTAAAGGAGGATGGATGGTGAAGGCATTCTGCACAAAGTGGAACCAAATACTCCTAGGAATTTTATTCATAACAATCCCAAAGTGGAAACAATTCAAATCTATCAACTAAAGAGAGGTAACAAAATGCAATCTGTACATAGTAGATATATGTACAAATGTACATACACAATGGAAAATTAAGGTATCACATATCACAGAATGGATACACCTTGAGTATTCTAAGTGAATAGAGCCAATCACACCCACTCAGATGAGAAAAGTCAAAAGTCTACCCAGAGTTTCCTATAGCAAGAGAGTTAGGTAGCATTACTTGGTTTTGCCAGAAACACAAAGGTGACACTAAAGTGAGAAGGGATATAATACAGAACATGGAAGATTTTGGCTGTTCTCTTACTGGAAGCTGTTGACATGTGCAAGTTGTAGATTGACTTCTAAAAGTTAGGTATCCTATGTGATTTGTTAAGGAAATAAATGAGTCTTTCTCTGTCTCAAACTACAATTTTGCATGCACTAGGGAAACAAGCTATTAATCAAATGTTGCTCTTTGGGGGCCCCTTTCTTCAAGAAAGAACAGTAACCGTTTGATCTTTTTTGACTCTTTTCTGAGGATGAGGGGCATTCCTACAGATGTGCCTGTGGGCAGTAGCCTGGCTTTCTGCTTGTTAACAGTAGAGAATAGAGTCTTTTTCTAGACCTCTGTTCCCTTAGACCAATAAAATCTATGGACTGAATATAGTATTTTACACACTCAGGTACTCATTAAATTCTTTCAAAGTACTTTTTCTTACGAAGAGAATTAAAAACATACTCAAAAAAAAAAAATCATGGAAAGGGAGAACATGACACCCGGGAAGTGGTAATGCAACCCGGAAAAGTGAGGACCTGTAATCCAGGAAAGCCTGGTTTGTCAGGCCAGAAGCATCCCATACGTGGAGGATACCTGTAGAGGATGTCCACAGGGAGCATGTGTAGGACAGGAAAGGGGATCATTTCTGAAAGGGTGAGTAAAGGGACTATTTCCACAGAGAACAAGGAAACAATAAGGATGTAAGAAGAAAAGGAAGGTAGTTCTGGGCAAAGCAAAACTAATGTATGTTTGTAGTTTTATTTAGAATTGGCACTTGCTGCAGAACCTTTAATTATAGAGCCATAAAAGCACCAGTAGTACTGTTTTTCTGTAGTTATAAAAGGAATGATTGTAAACTGGGCGGTGGTGGCACACGCCTTTAATCCCAGCACTCGGGAGGCAGAGGCAGAGGCAGGTGGATCTCTGTGACTTCGAGGCCAGCCTGGTCTACAGAGAGAGATCCAGGATAGGCACCAAGACTACACAGAGAAACACTGTCTCAAAAAACAAAAACAAAACAAAACAAAACAAAAACATAACAAAACAAAAAAGATCATAGTTACAAAGCAGAATATAAAGATTGGTTCATAACTAAGCAAAATTAAAAGTACAGTAGGGAGGCCAAGTGGGGGAGATAAATGTAGGTACTGCCATTGAAAGAGAGAAGGTAAAGGTAGGCTGTAGAGTTTTGTTAACTTAGAGCGCTTGAATTTACATTCATATCTAGGCCATCTCATTCTAGGTTAATAACTTAGGAAGCCAAATATTATTATAGAATTTCTCTTTGTTTTTTTCATTTAATTATTTTTATTTAATGTGTATTTTGATGCCAGCAGATTCCATGATTTTCAACTTTTTTTTTTCTTTGCTAAGTGGTTTGTCAGTTCTCTTAATGTCACTTATAGTTTTTTCTCCCACTGGTGGAATTTCACTGATTTTTATTATTATTGGGTTTTAACTTTCCTGAGATCTGTATTCACTAAAATGACAGTGGCTTTTCTGGGTAGCAAAACTCAGTCTTTACACATGTAAGACAAGTGATCAATCACTCAGTACCACCTGTCCAAAACATGTTTTAATTCTGAGAATTTTATTATCCTTTTCACCTGTTGGTCTAATAGCTCTTGTTACCATTCTTTTTAGTGTTGTTTGCACCTATTATTTATTCTTATTGAAAATATATTTTATATAAAATACATTCTGATTATGGTTTCCCTCTTCAAGTTCTTCCAGATTCTCCCCAGCTTCACAACCACCCAAACCACCCAAATCTACTCTCTCTCTCTCTCTCTCTCTCTCTCTCATTCTCTCTCTCTCATTAGAATACAAATAGGCATATAAAATAATAATAAGATAAAATAAAAACAAACAAATAGGACAAAACAAACAGAAAAATAGAAAAAAAGAGACAAAGAAAAAGCACAAGAAACACATACACACATTTACACACACACACACACACACACACACACACACACTGTAAATCAAAATTGGAAGCCAATTCTTCCTTTTCAGGACTCAGGAAATTCTGAAGGTTATAAGAGGAAGAGGGGATAGAAGACACCAAGGAAACAAGGCTTTCTAGGCACAACAGATCTGACACACATATGAGCTCACATAGACTGTGGTAGCATGCACAGAGCCTGCACAGGAGTAAGTCAGATGTGTTCCCAGTGCTGAGACAGAGAAGTGAACACAAGCCCACATCTCCAACACAGAAGCTATCTCCAATTGTTAAGGTCTCAGAATGGAGTTTTCTTCATTGGAGAAATGGAGTCTCACTGGTTATACAAACCACACTTAAGAGCAGACCCATGCCCAACAATAGATAGCCAACACAAAACAAACTCATTGGTATGTTTGGAGGTAGTCATTTTCTTTATAATGCAGTGCCAGGATTCTATTGCACAGTAATTATTATTTTTAGAGTATTTTCTCCCCATTTGTTGCATTACAAACAAATTCTCATCACTGAGTCATTTGTCTATAAGTGGCTTAAAAGCCTATTATTTTATCATTCTCCTTCTAGATAAAACTGAAAATAATTTAGCCATCACTTATATAGAATTGTTGGAGCTTTACAAAAACTTCATAAAATGAAGTAAAAATGGTAACTTTGTAATATCGAGGGGTATCATGCAATAAGAATATAAAACTCTCTTTCACATTGTCTCCCCTTTTCTTTTTTCACTCAGTGATAATCTCTGGTTTTCCTCATATAATTCTTTCATACACAGACAGTATATTTGACATGGACAAACACACACACACACACACACACACACACACACACACACACACACACGTGACTTGTTGCAAGTACATTGATTGTCTCCCATCTAATTTCTCCTCAGAGACAATCACTTTCAAGTCATTTACCTAATACTCTGACACTTTGTGCATGTCTTTATATGCCTTGGTCATTATCCTACATGAGCCAATATTGATAGTGTGGCCTTTTACTCATGCATGCTCTGCCAGCCAGGGAATTGGGGGTTGATGGTCCTCTCTTCAATTGTGGTCTCTCATTGCACCTTCAGCTTTCTCCTATCTCTTTCAACTTTGCCCTGCATCACAGTGTCTGTTTCCTATATCCACGACTTTCTCTTTCCTGTGCCTTTATAAAACTTGAATTCTACTTAATATCATTTATATTATTTAGATTCATATTTATCCACCAGAGCTTGGTGGGTTCATCAATGTCTACTCAACTGAAGACAATGACTCTACTCTTCTCAGAGTCTATCATTAACCAGTAATTCAGCAAGGAAGGAGGGTCCAGTGAACTTCAGCCCTATGTATCCATGACTGATTATTGGCCAATCTTGTGCAGTCCCAGTGCAAATAACCACAACTACAGTGAGTTCACAATTGCACCAGCTGTGTTCTGCCCAGTATTTTACAGCCCTCCTTCCTATCTGCCAGCTCTTACATTTTTCCTACTGTCCACTTGTAAAATGACCCCTGAACTTTAGAGGGGGTGATATAAACATCTTGTTTTTGGCTAATTATTCAGCTGTCACTTATTCTGAGCACTTTGAACAACCTTGAGTCCCTGCACTTGAAGCTACTCACTGCAAATAAGCTTTGGTGGTTAGTAGAATTTGTTTATGGGTATGAGCGTAGATACTTAGAATGCAATTTGCCCACATGTTAATTTATATAAATACCATTAATAAGTTCCTCTTGGGGCTCTGACTCCCCAATCATGAATTTTTGATTGGGTTTAAAGTACCAAGCATGGGTTCCTTCCTGCAGTGTAGACTTCAAATCCACTCAGAGAATGGTTGTGGTAACTCTCATAACCACCATGCCACTATTATGTAAGTGGACACATCTTTGTATTGAAATTCATAGGGTTTATGCCTGAGAAAGACTATGGATGCCTTTTCTTTTACAATAGCCTACATAGCATCTTCCTCAACTATAAAAGATGGCCAGAAGAGAGGTAGCTAGTCTAATTTCCTTCTATTTCACAGATAGGACAGGCAACATCTTTGACTTAGCATTTTGTCAACTAGTTCCAGTAGACAAACTAGAGAAAATGGCAAGAGTTTGTATTGTTTGGGGTGCTTTGGTGGCCTCCTTTAGTGAAAATTCATACAGAGGCACTCCACACTTAGTACTGGGATTTTTCATTACTGTTGCTACTTAGTAAACCATAGCTTTTAGAAGCAGTATTATCTAGTCATTAAAGGTATCTCCTTTGTATGTATTATTAATATGTATATTATATTTTTAGTTTGGTTGTAAGTTATTAGATTTCAATATGGCTTTTACAAACATATTTCATTCTAGTTAACCTTCTACTCTCCTCCTGCTTAAATCTTTGCATCCCCAATATTTACCCTATGTTCATTTTACCTATATTCTATTTATTTTCTTGCTGAAAAGTCAACTGTATTATTGCTTCATCAATAATGGTAATATTTTCCCTACTGAAACTTATGTTTCCTTTACACTTCTTCCTTCTAGTTTTTAGAATGATGCCTCTGAGCATGGCTTGTATTTTATGTACTTTTGCATATTTTCTGAATTATAGAATTTATGCATTCAAGTAGTTTGTCAAATTAAAAAAATCATCAAGTGTTTTTTCAAAATATTTCTTTCTTTTTTGTTCTTTGGAGAGCACATAGATAATATGTTAAAATTTATGTACTAAAACTTTCTGAAGATACTTCTGCAATTACCGTAATTGATTGATTTCTAAACCCAGGTATTGCATACTCAGTTCTACAATTTTAGATAGGTTTTTAATCAATTCAGATTATCTGGTAAAGTTCTCTAAATTCTCAATTTAGAACATATTCTAAATTCTTCAATCTACTAATCATAGTTTTCTAAATTGTGTTTGATGTCCAATATATTTAAATAACTTAAGTGTCTGTTATCTGTCTTATTTGGTTGGCTCTGAACTCCAGAATTAATTCTTCAGTGCTATAAGAACAACAAAATGCTTGCTGTGCCTTGAAGAATTTTTCTGCTCAGCTCAGCTTCTCACTCCAGGCAGCTACAGAGATTAGAAAATGATTCCACAAGAAAACTACTGCATATTAGGTTCATTGCACTGTACTTCTTTCCTCTCTAGGATTTTAAAGTCCTGGCTTCATTCATTCACAGTCAAGATATTATAGTTTCCATCTCCAGAACCCCAGATGTTTCTGGCTTTTATGCCTTTTAGAGCACTCTTTAGCTTCTACATCACAAAATTTAGCACATATCCAGGGGAAGCAGTGTATAATGATGTGTAATGTTCTGTTTTCCCCAGGATGATGATCCTTGAGTTTTGGCTATCTAAAGAAGTTTCCTATTACATTAAAACGGACATTATTTCATTATGCTTATTTTCTCTAGATATTGTCAAAGACCACTAGCATAAGCACAGACTGTTTCATTGTGCCCAGATATGGTATTTCATATATAACTTTTTGTGAGAGGGAGCATATGAGCTAAATATAAATGTTTTGTTACTATATTATCATAAAATGTCTACAATCAACCTTCCATATTTTCAGGTTCTACAACTATGGGTTTGACTGACTCAGGAATGAAAATATTTGCAAAGAAATTTCAAAAATGTCTGAAGAATAAATCCTGAAATTGCTGCACAATGTGTACTGTAATGAATTCATGTGAATAAAGTGACATGTCAGTATTACATTAGGTATTACAAATATTTCAGAGATAATTCAAAGCATCATGTGCAAATATAAGGTTATATCAAATAGTATGCCATTTTAAATAAGAGATTTTAGTATCTATAGATTTGGTACATAAGGGAATGGATACTGAAGGTTATTATATTCTCCAACTTGACACATGATTTATAGTTTGGTTGGATATAGAACTATGTGCTACAACTTTGTCTTTCAAAAATTCAAGAGTTCTTTTATCTTGTCTGTATGCACATGCATGTGCAAGTGTGTGGGCATGTGTGTGAATGTGTATGGAGCACAGAGGTTAATGTTAGGTGCTTTATCTGTGTTTGTTTTAACCCCAAAGCCACCAATTTGGCCAAAATGGGTGTTCATCAGGCCCCAGGGATCCCCCTGTCTCTGTCTGCCCAGCATAAGCTTTCACACCAGAGATTTTACATGGATGCTAAACTCATGTCTTCATGCTTGCATGATCAGGCCAGTGGGTAGGATAGGTGATGGCCTAGATGACTGGGAAAGTGAGCAAATCCCAAGGGAAGGAAGATTGTAGCTGAAGTTTTCCTGTGTCCACCAGGCTCCTGCTGCCACTCAGACCTAAGTAAACACACAGAGACTTAAATTACGTATAAACTGTATGGCTGTGGCAGGCTTCTTGTTATCTAGTTATTATATCTTAAATTAACCCATTTCTATAAATCTATACCTTGCCACATGGCTCATGGCTTATTGGTATCTCTACATCTTACTTCTCATGGTGGCGGTGGCTGGCAGCATTTCCAGACTCAGCCTTCCACTCCCAGAATTCTCTTTTCTGCTTATCCCACCTATACTATACTTCCTGCCTGGCTACTGGCCAATCAGCGTTTTATTTATCAACCAATCAGAGCAACACATTCACAGCATACAGAAAGACATCCCCAGCAGAAAATGGGCTGGGAGGAAGTGCTGATGCATGTGACACAGCAGGTCTAGGGGTATCCTACAAAGACCAGGGCTCATGTAGCATACCTATGTTGCAGCCAAATGAATTTATTTTCAAAATTTCATATGTGGGTACTATAGTTCCCCCTCCCTCTGTGTTTTGCATAAAGCCATTGAGTGTTGCCCTTTCTTTTAAATGTTGTATTCAGATAGTTTATAATTCAAAGTTATAATCTAGAAATATAAAAAATAATTTGGCTTATTCAATCTGTCATCTTTTACATTTTTCTATTTATTTCTTTTTAATTAAATTTCAGGTAAGTTTACAAAATAATGAATTTATTTATGGCATTTTCATACATATATTTCATGTTTCTTTCCATATTTTTCACCTAGACCCTCCATTGTTCCCTTTTCCATTCTGTTGTTCTCTTTCTTGTCTCCAAGAAGTTCCCTATTACTGCAGGGCGTGTGTGTGTGTGTGTGTGTGTGTGTGTGTGTGTGTGCTGTTATTAAAGACCATTTATCACATTTTCAAAGAACTTTTTTCAAGAATGAGCATTAACTTGTACAGATTTATCTTCAGTTTTCAAGGTATGTGGCAGATGGGGATTTCAGTTTTCAAGATATGTGGTAGATTATAGATAAAATGAAAGTAGAGAGGTGGAATAATAGATGAGGGATAGCTTAGGCAGGAAGGTGTGTGGAATTTTGATGGAGACTAGCAGGTAGAAGGGAAGGCTAACCCAAAGAAAGGGTGATGAATCTCACAATCCAATTAGTAATAACAATAATTGAAAGGATAGTAGAACATAGGAAAGCAGACAAGGAATTATTGGGTGGTAAAAGGTCAAGGCAGGAGTATGGAAGATTTAGCTAAACTAAGGATATATGAAAAGGCCTTATAGAAATTGTAAAATAATTTCAAACTATAATTTTAAAGATATGGGAGTTCTCTACATGAGTGGATTGGTAAATGAAAACCACAGAGGAAGGCATGGGAAACTTCCCTATGAGTTACTGGTCATGGAGGCCCCCAGACATCTTCCAAATAACACAGGATATTGCCATTGCTCTGGTTACCCACTGTAGCTACATGGCAACACCTTACTACTGAAGGCATGCCATACTTTATCTTAAGGATATAGAAAAATCAAGCCCAGACTCATGAGGAAACTTCTTACCCACTGGCTAGCTTTGATGGTGTCAAGAGTTGCTATGCAGGCTGCTGGTAGAGCGGAGACATTAATGGTCCTACTCAATGCTGGATCCTGTATATTATAACATTGGCCTGCCATGCACTGGTGCAATTGTGGGGTTACTGTTATAAGTTAACTGTTTTCTGATTGGATTTGAGTCTTGCTCCACAGAATGGAGTTTCATGCCTGGCACTGTAATCCTGGAAAAAGAAAACTAAACATTTCATGGCTGGAAGTCATAAGCCCTAGGGTAGAACCTCATACTGCTATTTTGCTAAATGGCCATGCCTTCCAATTGTCATCTAAATATTTATGTTTATGCCTATAAACCTGGGCTGCCTTCAACTTTGGTCAGAGAATCTTCTTTTCTCAGTGGTCAACTGTCATTGGAGGAATATGTAACTAAGCAGAGTGCTGTGAATTAGGTCCTGTGTGCTCATCCCTAAACAAGACACCTACATTACCCCAAATCCTGACCAAAGCTCAGGGGACATGCAATAAGAAATACAGGAAATAATGGAGAAACCAGAGGTTGGGAGGAAAGCTGTGAGATGCTGTCCTTCAGACATGGCATGGCTATCAAAGCTGTGGGTACCTGCAGAGGACCTGAACAAGATCAAGCCAGCCAATAGGAGCAAAGACAAGGGAGATGACCTCCAGACCCCACCCTTACTAAGGACCTATTGGTGGGTGGTAGCTTCTTGGGGAGGGACAATCATTCATTTTGAGGATGTGGTCACTGATATAATTCACATGCTCTACTGAATGGTCCCACAGCCATGCATATATTGTGTATATATATATATATATATATATATATATATAAAGTACAAAATTCCCAGAAATAAAGAAAAATTGAAATTTTGTAGATGTTATGTCATTTTTTTCTGTCAATCATTATAATAGTATATATTTGATATTCAGGTATCCTAGAATTCCTGAAACAAACAATGCTTAGTTACATTGCATTATTTCTTGATATTGGGGTTATAATTATAATTATCCTATATTAATTGAGGTTACCTTATTCCACTGATAAATGCAACATGATTTTCATGCATAATTTTAGGTTATTTGGTCTGTAGTGATTTCTTTGGGGACTGACTGTGCCAGATTTGGATATTTTGATTATAAGTAGCTTATGAAAACTGGCTTGTTTTCTTTATGTGTTTCTATGTGCTTGCTCTTGAAAAGTAAAGTTTTTAATTGTCTATTTATCAATTAATGTATTGATTTAGTAGTTTAAGGAAATCTCATATTCCATTGATTTCACTTCTCTCTCCTACTTCTCTATCTCACAGCTTATTCCATGAATATTATGAAATATAATATTTATATTATATTCTGTACTTTTTACATGGGTTTTATCTTAAATTAAAAACTGTCAAATAGCTTGCTTAATAAATATCATGCAAATAATATTTACTATGCTATCAAGTAATTCTTGAGCCAACTATTAAGGAACTGCAGCTTTCTGTATCATCAAACCTGTGCTACTTGAAGTAGATTATTCTAATATTCAAGATCTATATTTTAGCCCCAAACTTCTCATAAACATGTGATATTCTGATTTGCTTATTATATGATTCTTGGCTGTATAAGAATTATTTTCTCATTTTTGAGACTTAATATTATATTTTAATTTATATGAACATATGTATATTCATTTGTGGTTTTGTTTTTATTTATACATGTTATTTGAATCTTCTATTTCATGATTATCACATTGCAGTTTTTAGAACTGAAATGACTGTAACAGATGAGACATCTTGGGGCACCCTGAAGAGAGGCCTGTGTAGAAGCTCCTGCTATTCTTGTTCTTACCATCTTCTGGGGATTCAGGACAGTCTCCTTTCCCATGTCTCATTTGGATTCAGTCTCCTTTCTCTCTGACACACTATGTCTAGTGGCCCCACTCTTGTCTTAGACCAGACTATAATCTTCTCTGTAGTGGTTCCCTGTATCTTTTCAGAACAATGGATCCTCCTCTTTTACTTCCTTCATCCCAGACAGTTGTGGGCACAGTGTTATAACGGCACCTTACAAATGACTTCAACTTTTTCACCGTCTTTTTTCACTGTATTCACTCTGTGAAAATTAGTACTGAGTTGAGCTAACTAGTCTTCATCTTTATGATCCCTGACACCCACAACCTCCTTTAGGAAATGTGCACAATGTTGATTTGTATCGCTTCCAACCACAAACACGAAGTTCAGTGCCTATTCTATAGTATCTTGGAGCTCTACTAGGCTGTCTCTTACATGAACAGCTGGTGAGGAAAGCCAGTAGTTTCACTGTTAAATCATTGTTTTGACAACATTTTTAGTTTGTGCTCAGCATGAATCTAACTTTCCACATGTGTCTTCTGAGATACACTTCCTCCAATGCTGTTCAGATTACTCCCATCACACTGTGTGCTGCTGTTCAGTATGTTTTTCTAGTACATATTTATCTTACTTATGGGTGCAAAGGGATTGTGTCTAAAATGATCTTTCATTTACACAAATAAATCTTCAAATGGATATTACACAGTTTTGTTGTTTGGGGGTTATGTGTTGTTTCAATTGTTCAAAGATTTAATATCAACAGGGTTCTGTAATACATGCTTTTAATCCTATCAGTTAGGAAGCTGATGCAGGAGGACCCTGAGTTGGAACACAGTCTGAGTTACCTAGTGATATTTTTCTCTCAAAAAAAAAAAAAAAGATAAAAGCATCAGTCTATATGTTATTTTATCTTAATTATGGAGAGAACTGAGTCTAGTCTGAACATGATATAAGTGGTGTTTTCTTGTTTCATTTTTCAGTTTCTCTTAGCTATCCAATGTCTCTTGGGGAATTAAAAACAAACATTCAGAATTTCAGCTAGACAGAACCGCTGTCTAAGATTAAGAAACTTGAGTAAAGCACAAGCATGTACAGCTGAGAGTATGAGTGGAGATTGCATTCAGTCTCTGGTCTCCTAAAAAGCCCTAAACCCAGTGAAGAGTAACATGTTCCACAGAAAGGGGTTCTCTCTCCTTCTTACAAAGACCTCATCTATCGGCATGATCAAAAGCATGGAGAATATTCTGCATGCTGAAATTAGAAATAAGTCAGGAGATGGGCCTCAGTGGAAGTACTCCTGCTTAGCCTGAATGGTACTCTGGGTACTATCCCTAGCAAGACAAAAAATTTCAAATAAAACAAATAAAAGTAACAGAAAGTACCTGTGGCCACACAGATGTAAACCTCCCTGCCTACACCACTATGTCTATCTGCCATCTTTCTTGAACCAACCTTACTCCTAAGGCCGGCTGGCTGCCTTACCACCCATCATTTTCTTCAGGGACACATGCTGCCATCTGACAAGTGTGTAAAATCTTCCATTGACAGATGGGTTTCTTTTCTCTCCATGCTACCCTGTCTTCAGCCCACTTCTCTGCTCTAGAGTGACAGCAAACTCATCAGCTGGAGAGTTGTCAATGTTCTTTAAATCTCTGTTCTATTTCCTAGTGAGGACACCATAACCATGCTTTTAAAATCCTTGTCTTCTCATTCCTAGCAATCTTTATATTCTTTCCCTAACTTTGTTTCCTCCATAACATCAGAACCATTTGACATATTTATTTTTATTTATTTTTTTAGTCTTAGATCTGCAATATACAGCTAGGTCACATTCTATATGTTGGAATTTTCCAGGGCATATCCACAGATCGCTATTTTATCCATGTTATAAGGGCTACCTTGTCATAGAGATGAATTTAGAATAAAGTTAAGGAAGCTTAAGCTTCAGGCCCCTCTCTCATTGGCACAGACCAGTGGGAATGTCTTATGTTGCTGAGAAGTGGAGAGCACTCTAGCTAGGAGAGGAAGAAAGCTTTACTACCAGGAAACATGTTTCTGGAAGCCATTCTGTACATTACACACAGAGAGCTCGAAAGAAAATATCTTCCAGTTTTAAACTTTTAAGATGATTTCAAAATAAATACATGCTGGTACTCTAATTTTAATTAAATATATTGCTTTCACAAAGAGGGCTCACAAATTATGTGTGTTAGACTCTAAAACTGTATTTCCCACATTGGGATTGGATGATTTAAATGAGTTCAATAAACACAGAACTGAAGTGTCGCAACCGCCTCAACCAGCAAGGAAGATGCAACACCAGGCTCTTCTTTTAGCGGTTTATTCAGGAACCTTGAACAATCTTCTGACTTCTGACCCTGGGGAAACCCGCTCACAGCCTTAAGTAATCACTGGGTAGCCAACCCTGATATACCACGTGGGCACTACCATCAGGTCCAGGTGCGCAGAAGCAAGCCAGAATCTTTGCCTTAGCCAATTAAGGAGTTGTTTATCACAGACAGCGCTTACCATCAGGAAGGTGGAGGGCGGAAGCTGGCGCCATCTTTAAGGCGCAGCTGCACGCAGCTCTCTACAGTTCCCCCTTTTTTTATTTTGCAACAGGCAAGAGTAGAGGTCTGATCTCTGTACAGTGAATTAGGGACATTGTACTGATCTTCACTCAGGCGTCGTCCACCCGATGAATACCAGACCCATCTGATACCCTTTTTCACAGAGGTGGGACACAGGGCACCAACCCACATGCAATCAGACATGCTCTTCTTGGGGACCAAGATCTCAGCGGGCCCCAAGTGCAATGCTCGAGCCTCACATCCTGTGCTTAAAACACACTAATCTTTTAGGGTAGCCAGTCAGGCATGAGGTGACTGTCCTGCTTCAATGGCTGTAAAGGCTTGAATAATCATGGCTGCATTTCGATGCTGAGAACCTCTGATCTTAAACACACTAATCTTTTAGGGTAGCCAGTCAGGCATGAGGTGACTGTCCTGCTTCAATGGCTATAAAGGCTTGAATAATCATGGCTGCATTGCGATGCTGAGAACCTCTGATCTGGCAAATGCACCACAGGCATACTAAGGAGGCCAGCACCAGGAGGTCCGTCAAAGCTTCCAGACCCGCCCACTCCTTAAGATGGTCCATGGCATTAGAGATCCACGAGGATAATCCCTCCGCCAGTCCGGTGTCCACCTGGGTCAAGTTCACCGTGATGATAGCCACCCTCAGCTGTTCCATTAGGTTGTCGAATTCTCCCGTCCAATTGCCTAAAAGATAACTAGACAACTGTTTAGACAGATTTGCAGCACAGGTAAAGTTTTCATACTGGATACTAGTCACACACAACCCAGCATATTTCCATTGACAGCCGAGCTGGGCAATCTGCCAAAGGGTATCAATTTGCTCTTGAACCAGGTCAGTCCTTTGGTTGACCACCATCAGACCCCCTTTACTCTGAGCTAACTGGACTGCAGCCGGCATTGGTCAATGGTCCACCTAGCTCCCTGCAAACTTTCATCCATGCTTCCAGTCCTCTATTCTTATATGGGGTTATGGCGGCTCTGCATTCCTTGGTGCACTGCTCATAAACAAGCTGTTTAATCAATGGCATAGCTGCATCTGGGTCTCCAAAAATTCTGCCGGCGGCCTCAACCATACGGGTGACAAAGTCCAAAAAACGGCTCTGTGGGGCCCTGCAAAATTTTTGTGAGGTTACTGCTCACTTCACCCTTATTTGGTAAGGCCTTCCATGCCTTAATGCCAATTTTATTAATCTGTTCATAAACTTTAACAGGGTAACCCATCTGTAGATTAGCAAATCGACCCTGTCCGAACAGCATGTCTCTGTCCCAAGCGGTATTCCCCGCAGCCTGATCGGCCGCAGCCTCTTCATTAGCAAACTCAATCAGGAAGGCCTTCCAGTCTAAGTATTGGCCTGGGCTCAAGCACACTCGTGCAAGCCCGCTCCAATCACTGGGTGTCATGCAATGCCTTTTTAAGGCCTCCACCTGGGCTACAGTGAAAGAGGCTGTGATCCCGTAGGTCCGCACAGACTCGGCCAAAGATTTTATCACCTTAAAATCTAAAGGCTCATGATACCACTGTCCATGTGGATCCTGGAATACTGGACAGGCTAGGTGTAACTCAGTTCTGACTGTTTTCCATGTGTCTGGGCTGAAAGAGCATCTGGAGCTACCACTTCCAGGGTCCTCTGCGTAGGGCGGAGGAGCTGAGGGTGCGGTGTGGCGTGTGGGGGGCGCGCATTCTCCTTTGTCTGGGTCTTCCTTCTCCTTCCCTTTCTTCCTCTTTCTTATCTTTGTCTTTTCTATCTGTTCTATGAGTGATTGCAGTTCCTCTGAATCTGTAAACTCAGAGGCCTCTACTTCAGTAAGGTCGGGGTATAATCCCCCTCTTTGCTTCCCCTTTTCACTGTTTGCCTTTTCCGATATCTCCTCCTGCAGCATTTCTAGGGCGGCCTGACCATTCTCTACTGCTTCACTGTAATGCTGATCCTCAAGACAGCCTCTTACCAATTCCCAGACTGGTCTTACCACACTCTTAAGTGTCCCTTGTTCAAAAGCAAAATCTAAATCTCTACCCAGTTTCTCCCAGGAGGATATCATGAGGCTTCTGGAAACGGCAAACCATGGGGCAACAATATCACATTCATCCAAAAATCTCTCTAAGGTACTTTTCTTTATCTGTAATTTCTTTGAGTGCAGTAGCTCGTTAAGAGCCAGAAAAATTGGGTGCGATGAAGAAGCGCCCATGTCTAAAACTTTTCAATCTTTTAGACAATCTTTCACTTTCACTTTTGGCTCATCTATGGACTAGCCCTTGGTTTCCGCTCTCTCTTTATCTACAGAGAAGAGCAACCCCCCCCCCCCCCCCCCCCCCCCCCCCCGCTTTTGTTGCAGGTTCCCAATTTACCTGGGAATTCCTTTAACCCTGCTTTTGTCGCAGATTCCCACCTTACCTTACCTGGGAACTTACTTATGCACCACCCTGACTGCAGAAAGTTCTGAGCCCTCATTGAAAGTAGTGAAGTTCCCCATACAGGCCACCACTTGTCGCGACCGCCTCGACCAGCAAGGAAGATGCAACACCAGGCTCTTCTTTTAGCGGTTTATTCAGGAACCTTGAACAATCTTCTGACTTCTGACCCTGGGGAAACCTGCTCACAGCCTTAAGTAATCACTGGGTAACCAACCCTGATACGCCACATGGGCACTACCATCAGGTCCAGGTGTGCAGAAGCAAGCCAGAATCTTTGCCTTAGCCAATTAAGGAGTTGTTTATCACAGAGAGTGCTCACCATCGGGAAGGCGGAGGATGGAAGCCGGCGCCATCTTTAAGGCGTGGCTGCACGCAGCTCTCTACACTGAAGAATGTGGAGCAGGATTCCTCAGTACAGATGTTTGGAAGTGCTGTCTGTGTAAACTGCAATGTAAAGTTTTAGGGGACTCTGGGGCATGCAGTATTTCCTGTCTGCACATCTGTGTCTTCACGGATCCTCTCATGTAGCCAACATCCTACAGCATGTGCTGTGGAAAAATCTGCTATGTCATCCTTCCTGCTCCCTAACCTGTTTTCCATCAAGAGTGGTGAGAAACTCTCTGTCTGTTCTTAGCTGCTTGAAGAGCTTGTTGAAGTGATAGGAGGTTACTCTGGAAATATTCTGAGACTGATCCAACACTGGGGGCTTAGTAAGACTCTGGATGGAAAAAAAGAGAGAAAAAGTAATGCCCTTGAACACAAGCTAACCTGCCGATAGAAATGAAGGTTTAGCCCACCTCAGTCTCATGTTGATGAAGAAGATCCAAGTTGCTTTATTGATGAAAAAGCCATTGTCATATTTTCAGATTCCACTGGCTCACAGGAAGCCTCCAGTCAACTGCCCTGTACCCAGAAGTTGCATTAATGCAATTGCTAATGGAAGCACTAATCATAGTTTTCAAATAATTTCAGCTGATTAATACACATAAAAGAACCATGGTTTATAAAATCATTAAAGGTGTGTGTGTGTGTGTATGTGTGTGTGTGTGTGAGAGAGAGAGAGAGAGAGGGGGGGGAGAGAGAGAGAGAGGGAGAGAGAAGGGGGGAGGGAGGGAGGGAGGGAGGGAGGGAGGGAAGTGAGCTTTGGTGCCAGCGGTACCTACAAAGGTCAGAGGACAACTCATAGGAGTCAGCCTTCTTACACCAGGGGGGTCAGGGATCAGACACGTTGCCAGGCTTGATGTCAAGTGCTTTTGCCCATCGTACTGGCCCCTCTCATTTTTTTAAAACTTTCTAAATATAATAAAACTGGATAATATTCTCCCTAAGAAGCAGATAATAGATTAAATTAAACAATTCAAATCTTCTGTACTAGAAAAGGCATTTCAGATGGTAGAAGTGAAGTTGTACTTTATCCAAACCGGGTGGCATTTTAAACAGTTCTTCCCCAGGGGAGCTGGAGTAGTTGGAGTGTGGGGTTATTGGTGAGAGCTACACCTCTCTTTGACGTTTCTGTCTTTTCCTTTGAATTTCATCATATGTAGCACCTGCATTCACAGGATCACTCACTTCCCTTGCTCAGATTTCATGGCATTTAACAACTGTAATTATGCTTTTCGAGTGGCTCACCAATCTTCAATAGCAGGATTTTAGCTTTCAAAAATCCGAAAGGCTCTTAGAACTTCTATTTGTAAAGATGGCTGTTCTTAATTTTGATGATAGTTATCTTGTGCGTAACTACACCAAAAAGATGAATCTCATTAGAAGTATATCACAATTGGCAAATCTAAATATGATGGACTGCACTCTATCGTCACATCTGTAGAAATGATCTTAGATAGGAATTATTTAGAGTTTTAAGAAAAGTGGTTGTAAAAGACAATCTCCTTCCTTCTTGGTAACTATTATTCCAGATTCACAGATAATGTGAAATTATATTTTATCAGGGCAAGTTCCACTGTGTGTATGCTTCTTTGGTTTGTTAATGGTATCTTCTTTTGCTATCAAATAGGTCTTGGTATGGATAATAAATCACACAATCATCCAATTTATAGATGTTTTACTGAGATCCCATAACTGGAATGATTAAGTCATCCAGTCCTTTTACTTGTCTTCCCTCATACCTACTAACAGGAGGCTTGGATGAACTTATACTACTCATTTACTTTTTATATGAGCTATAAAAACTATATTTTATGTCATTTATCAATGTGTACATACTTAAGACACAAGAAAGTAACTAAAGCCAGTGGGAAAGCTGTTGAGAGTGTGTTGTTTTTAATGCACTTTCTCACCTTCAGATATTAAAGGCCTCCAGTAAACCCTACCCCATGATTATTTTACATCCATGGGTGTAGGGACAATGGTACCAATCATTAATCCTCCTTCATCCTAAATCAAGACAACCTCCAGGTGTAAGAATAGTGTGGCTGTTTGTTAAAGATAAAGACATTTCTAATTCAATCCCTGTGTCCCCCCCCACTTTAAATTGAACCTGGTGACAATGTTCCAGCAGTGACAGACATGGTGTCATAACCAGCTGTTTCCTTACTTCTACTTACTGAAAATTTGTTTCCCCGATTTGTCGTGATAGAGCTTTTAGCACTTTGAATCATTTAAAAGAATCCCATCTTATATATTTGAAATACAAACAATGTAATCCATAATATTTACATGGTTTATAGTTCTTCCTGGTATATAATTAATCTCTGCTAACATTTAAATATATTCAAACTTCCTACCAAGTATTACTAAAATACACGATGTATTTATCTTATGTTATTATATGAAAGTTACTCCCTGTATTTATTAGTTTAAAAACCACACTAGTGTTACCTTACAATTTCTGTGAGTCCAGAATACAGGAGGTGTTCACACACCCTCAGCTTGGAGCCCAAAGACCCAAGACACTGACATTACCCCAAACCCCCACCCAATCCTACCATCTTCCCCCTTGCCATGACCCTACCCCATACATAGGCTGATGTCTGCTGCTCAGGTGCAGGCCACACAAGTCATAACATGTAAGAGCCCTACTTACACTCAGAAATCTCCCACACTCTTGGTTTCCAAAGCCCACACCTGCAGTGTCCCTCCATCTGCCTAGGGTGGAAATCCAAAGCTCACATATAAGTCATGCCAGCCAGAACAGATGAGAGCTTTACCTGCCATCTATACTCTCCCACTCCCTAGGTTTGGAGCTGAAAGACCCAAGCTTCTGACAGCTCCCCCACACCTACCCCTGCTGCCCTGCTCCTACACAGGCAGACATCAGCTGCTCAAGTGCAGGGCATGCCAGTCAGAATAACAGAGATCTCCTGCTGGGTCAAAGGCCAAACTAACTACCAGGAGTCCAGACCCAAACTCTGATAGAGACTCCCTGCTGGACCAGAGATCATACCATCCACCAGAAACACAGACCACAAAGACCAGAAGACCAATGAGGAAACAGAAAACAAGGAACAAAACATTCATCCAACAAAAACAAACTCAGAGATTGACTCTTAGACCTATATTCATCCCAAACCCAGATGCCCAGATGCCCAGATGCCCAGATGCCAGTATAAAAACACAGTCAACAACAGTCAGGGCAATATGGCACCACCAGAGCTCAGTTATTGTACTATAGCAAACCTGGAACACAGCTGAAGAAATGAATAAATGAAACTTTATGAAGAAATGAATAAATCCCTAGAATAATACAGGAAAATATAAACAAACAATTGGAAGATATGAGTAAAACCTTTAAAGAAATCCAGAAAAAAAAACAGATAAACAAAGAGAGAAAATGAATAAAACTCTTAAAGAAAACCAAGAAAAAACAAACAGGTGAAGGAAATAAACAAAATTGTTCAAGACCCAAAAATGGAAATAGAAGAAATAAAGAAAACACAAACTGAAGAAATCCTGGAGATGTAAAACTAGGTAAGTGAACAGGAACTATAGACACAAGGATCATTAACAGAATACAAGAGCAGAAGACACAATAGAAGAAATTGATAAATTGATCTAAGAACATGTTAAATCTCAAAGGTTCCTGACACAAAACACCCAGGAGATCTAGGGTACTATGAGAAGACCAAACCTAAGAATAACAGGAGGGAGGCAACTCCCAGCTCAAAGGCCCAGGAAATGTTTTCAACAAAATCACAGAAGAAAAATTTCATAACCTAAAGAAGGAGATGCCTATAAAGGTACAAGAAGCATACAGAACACCAAATAGATTGGACCAGAAAAGACAGTGCCCATGCCACATAATAATCAATACACTAAACATACAGAACAAAGAAAGAATACTTTATTCTTTCTTTTTAAAAAGACTTTTTATTTTAAGCTCCAAGTGGAAAAGATCAACTAACATATAAAGGCAGACCTATTAGAATTACACATGACTTCTTAATGAAGATTCTAAAAGAGCCTGGACAGATGTCTTGCAGAACCTAAGAGACCACAGATGCAAGCCTAGACTAGTATATCCAGCAAAACTTTCAATTACCGTATATGAAGAAAACAAGATATTTCATGACAAAGTCAAGTTTAAACAATATCTATCCACAAATCCAAGCCCTACAGAAGCTGCTAGAAGAAAAACTCTAACACAAAGAGGAAAACTACACCCATGACAACATAAATAACCTCACACAGGCAAAACCAAAAGAAGGGACACACACACACACACACACACACACACACACACACACACACAGAATACCACCACCACCACCAAAATAACAGGAAGCAACAATTTGTCATTAATATCTCTCAATATCAAAACTGACTAAGTTCTCCAATACAAAGACACAGATTAGCAGAATGGATATGAAAACAACAGGATCCATCCTTCTGCTGCATACAAGAAATACTCCTCAACATCAATTATAGACATTACCTCAGAGTAAAGGGCTGGAAAAAGACTTTCCAAGCAAATAGATCCAAGAAGCAAGCTGGTGTATTCTAATATCTAACAAAATAGACTTCAAATAAAAATTAATAAAATGGGATGAGAAAAAACATTTTAAACTCATCAAAGAAAAAATCCACCAAGATGACTTTTCAATTCTGAACATCTATGCCCCAAATGTAAGGGCACCCACATTTGTAAAGGAAATGTTACTAAAACTTAAATCACACATAGAACCCCATATAATAATAGTGGGAGAGTTCAATACCCCACTCTCACCAATGGACAGTTATCAAGACAAACACTAAACAGTATGGTGATATTTTAATTGTGCTTAAATGCGATTTTATTTGTATGTTAATAAATAAAGTTTGCCTGGAGATCAGAGGTCATAGTGAGCCAGGAACAGAAGTCAGGTGGTGGTAGCCCATGCCCTTAATCTGATCACATGGCAGGCAGCGTCTCTGTGGTCAAGGACACAGCCAAGCGTGATGAGATGAGCCTTTAATCCCAGTACCAACCATAGAGACCTGGAGGTCTGTATAGATAGGCAGTGACAAGAAAGTCATGTTCCTAGACTTAGAGGCAATGAAAAAGCAGAACAGGAAAGCAATAAAAGCACAGATTAGGCAAGAAGAAGCTCTCTTGTGTGGGAAACTATGGCTTGGTGGTAAGCTAAAGGGTAGCCAGTGGCTCCTCGCTAATTCTCTGATCTCTTCAGCTATTACCCCTGTATTTGGCTCTGTGTTTCTTATTTAATAAGACTGTTTAGAAATTCATCTACAAAACAGAGAAATAATGGAGCTAGTGGATGTTATGAACCAAATGGACTTAATAGTTATCTACAGAAAATTTCACCCAAACACAAAAGAATATATCTTCTCAGTACTTCATGGAACTTTCTCCAAAGTTGACCATACACTCAGTCACAAAGCAAGTTGCAACAGATACAAGAAAATCAAAATAAGCCTCTGTATTCCATCAGACCAACACAGATTAAAACTAGATTTCAACAACAACAACAGAAGTCCTACAAACTCATAGAAACTGAACAATTCCACTGACACTGCATCTTCATTGGGCTAAGGCAGAAATAAAGAAAGAAATTAAAGACTTTCTAGAATCTAATGAAAATGAATGCACAACCTTATGGGACACAATGAAAGCTGTGCTGAGGAAAGTTCATAATATTGAGTGCTCTAAAAAAGTAGAGAGATTTCATACTAGAAACTTAACAGCACACCTGAAAGCTCTAGAACAAAATGAAATGAGCGCACCCAAAAGGAGCAGATGGCAGGAAATAATCAAACTTATCAAACCAAGGGCTGAAATCAATAAAATAAAAACAAAGAGAACAATACAAAGAACCAATGAAACAAAGAGTTGGTTCTTTGAGAAAATCAACAGGATAGATAAATCCTAATTCAAGCTAACTAAAGGGCAGAGAGAGAATACCCAAATTAACAAAATCAGAAGTGAAAAAGGGGACATAGCAACAATAACAAAGGAAATTCAAAGAATCTTTAGGTCATACTTCAAAAACATATACTCCACAAAATTGGGAAAATCTAAAAGAAATGGACAATTTTCTTGATAGACATCACTTATTAAAGTTCAATCGAGATCAGGTAAGCAATTTAAATAGACCTATAGTTCCAAGGGAAATAGAAACAGTCATTAAAATTCTCCCTACCAACAAAAGCCTGGAGCCAGATGGTTTTAGCACAGAAGTCTACCAGACTTTCAAAGAAGAGCTAATACCAAATAATCCTCAAATTATTCCACAAAATAGAAATGGAAGGAACATTGCCCAATTCATTTTATGAGGCCATAGTTACCCTGATACACAAGCCACACAAAGAATCCTTGAAGAGATTTATAGACCAGTTTCCCTCATGAATACAAACCAAATCCAAGAATACATCAAAACGATCATCCATCATGGTCAAGTAAGCTTCATCCCAGAGATGTAGGGATGGTTCAGCATATGAAATCTGTCCATGTAATCTACCATATAAATAAATTGGAAGGAAGAAAAAAAGCCATGATTAATTCATTAGATGCTGAAAAGGCCTTTGATAAAGAATCCAACACCCCTTCATGATAACAGTCTTAGAGAGATCAGGAATATAAGGGACATACCTAAACACAATAAAGGCAATATATGGCAAAATGATAACTAACATCAAATTAACTGGAAAGAAACTCAAAGCAATTCCATTAAATTCCAGAACAAGATAAGACTTTCACAATATCTATTCAATATAGTACTTGAAATTCTAGCTCGAGCAATAAGACAACAAAAATAGATCAAAGGGATATAAATTGGAAAGGAAGGAGTCAAAGATTTGCTATTTGCAGATGATATGATAACATACATAAGTGATCCAAAAAATTCTACTAGGGAAATCCTACAGCTGATAAACATCTTCAGCGAAGTAGCTGGATATAAGATTAACTAAAGAAAAAAAAAAAAAAAAAAAAAAAAGTAGCCCTGCTGTATACAAATTACAAATGTACTGAGAAAGAAATCAGGGAAACAACACCCTTCACAATAGCCACAATAATATAAAATATCTTGGTGTAACTCTAACCAAAGAAGTGAAAGTGAGAAATAGCCTTGAATGCATTGGCACAGGAGATAATTTCCTGAACACAACACTAATAGTGCAAGCAATAAGACTGACAATAAATGGGACCTCATGAAACTGAAAAGCTTCTTTTTTATAAGGCAAAGGGCACTGTCAATAGGACAGAACAGCAACCTAAAGAATGAGGAAGGATTTTTACCAACTCCACATCTGAAAGAGAGCTAATATCCAAAATACATAAAGAGCTCAAGGAAAGTAGTTATCTACAAATGTAATAATACAGTTAAACAGAAAATTCTCAACAGAGGAAACCAAAATGACTGAGATACCCTTAAAGAAATGTTCAACATCCTTAGCCATCAGGGATATGCAAATCAAAAGGACTTTAAGATTCCATCTTACACTGGGAGCCAGTGGCACATGCTTTAATCCCAATACTTGGGAGGCAGAGCCAGTCATATCTCTGTGAGTTTGAGGCCAGCCTGGTCTACAGAGTGAGATCCAGGACAGGCACCAAAACTGCACAGAGAAACCCTGTCTCGAAAAACCAAGGAAAAAAAAAAGAGTCCATATTATAATTGTTGGAATGGCTAAGATCAAAAACACAAGTGATAGCTCATGCTGGCAAGGATGTGGAGCAAGGGGAACACTCCTCCACTGTTGGTGGAAGTGAAAACTTGTACAACCACTTTGGAAATCGATATGGTGGTTTCTTAGAAAATTGGGATTCTATCTGCCTCAAAGCCCAGCTATACCACTTCTAGGTATATACCCAAAGGACGCTCCATCCTGTCACAAGGGCAGTGGCTCAACTATGTTCATAACAGCTTTCCAGAAATTTAAAACCACCTAGATGTCCCCCAACCAAAGAATGAATAAAGAAACTGTGGTACATTTATACAGTAGAGTATATTACTCAGCTGTTTAAAACAAAGGCATCATGAAATTTGCAGGCAAATAGATGGAACTGGAAAACAATCATCCTGAGTGAGGTAACCCAGAGCCAGAAAAAGAAACATGATATGTCCTCACTTATAAGTGGATATTATCTGTAAAGTAAAAGATAATTATGTTACAATCCACAGACACAGAGAGGCTAAGTAACAAGAAAGCCTTAATGAGGGATGCAAGGATCTCCCTGGGAAGGGGAAATAGAATAGATTTTGTGGGTGAAATGGGGTAGGTGGGGTTGGGAACAGAAGCGATCAAGTGGGGTGGGGGAGAAAATACTGGGAAGAATGACTGGAACTGGGGGGCTTTTTGGCAGGTGATATGGAGACCTAGTGGAATAGAAACTCAAAGGGACCTATGAGAGTAGCCCTAACAGACTCCTAGAAATGGGGGTGGGGTGGGCATTGAGCCTGAGACAGCCATCTTCTGTAACCATGCAAGGCCTTCTCCTTTCTGAGGGGAGGTGGACGGGAGGGAAGTGACCTTGGGGAGAAAGAAGGTGGTGGAGGAGAGACTTGGGGGAGGGGAGGGAGTGAAAACTGTGGCCAGGATGTAATTTGTAAGCAAATAATAAAAAAATCAGCTGTGTCATAAAGTAGAAAAAATGTAGACCACCAACATAATAAATAGATATGTGCATAAATGTGTTTATGAAGAGAAAATTCAATAAGGGAAATAAGGTGAATATGTAATAAATTCATCACTATACATAAGATATATGAAGATGTATCTAAAAGAAATGTAAGTCATTTTAATTATGGAGACAGTATAGGGCTAAAACTTACTTCATTTTCAGCTACCAGATCATGGGTTGGTGACCTGGGCAGTAGGAAGTCCTACAGTAACATGAAAAATAATGTTGGCTCTGAATATATATGCTATAAAATTTAATAAAAATCAATACTAAAAAAACTAAGGCAAAGAAAAGAAAGAAAAGAGAGGACACAAAATTGGGTGATAGGAAATGAGGGTTAGTAGATCTTGGAGGAGCTGGGTGAGGGTAAGTGTGATTAAAAATATGATGTATGGAATTCTCACAGATTAATAAAAATATTTTTTAAAATTTCAAAAACATAAAAGAAAAAGGAAATATAAAAGGTGCTTAGCATTGTGGTTCTCATGGGCAGGGGTTTTCTCAGGAGATTACAGCTGTAGGCTGGAGTTAATACTCACCCAATGACTTAATCACTGCTGCTGAGAATGTTTACTCACAATGCTGACAGAGGCATAGTTATCTTTTTGTGACTGACTGGGATTTGTTCCCATCACAAGTCCTCTCCAGAGGCTGTCAGATATCTTCATGCAGCCTAAGTGAGCTTTCTTCCCCACGTTATCCCGGAGGTCCAAGGAAGCTGAAGTGCCTTTTATTACTTACTCTCAAATGTATGTACCATCATTTCTACCATATGCAACAACTCTTAGTCCGGATTTAAGAGGAAGGAAATTAATCTCTACCTTTTTATTGGGATGTTTCAAAGAATTTATGAAAGTATTTTAAAGATCATAATACACGGCAGAAATGTAGGATATCAGAAACAGAATGTGGAAACATTGAGAGTTTAGACATGTGGCAGCAGAGAAGCTAAACAAATGGAAAGATACATTCAAAGATTTTAGAATCAATATCATTGATATGATAACTCACTCCACATTGCTTTACATAGATGATGCCATCACAATCTGATCTCTAACCAGCAATATGTCATGTAGAAACTGATAAAATGACTCTTAAATTAATATGGAAATCCAAAGGGCCTAGATAATAGGGTGACCTTAAAGAAAAGGAACAAAATTATAGACCATCTGCCAGGAAATTTCAAGATCATGAAGCTGTAATCAAGCAAGATGGTTTGAGCATAAACAGAGATAAACGATTCAGTACAATGAAAGCAAAGTCCCAGGAAGACCCATTAACCACTTGATTTCAGTGAAACTGCCAACAATCTGCAGGGCACAATTCCAAAGTGAAAACAGTGGGAAACAAACTGGTCTGTTCATACTCTGAAGTACTAGTCAGTGGTTAAAAAAAAAAGAAAATTGTGACAACCAGCAACCCTGTGCAGGTCTTTGGAAATATCTTACTGAGCAAAAACAGTGAGAAACAAATGAATGCATATTTATTTGATGTTCAGAACAGACAGTATTTACTTCTAGGCAAATAAACAAAATCAGTGCTTAATGTTGGGGGGAAGCACAGAAAGGGCTAGAGCACAAGGTGATGTTTTGGAGAGACAGAGTTCAGCACTATGAGAACATGGTGGCCAGATAAGGGTTCCATTGGTGAAAAGATGTGGGATTTTACTCACACAACACACACACTCTTCTGTATCCAAGCTACTCCCCAATAAAGAACACACAGAATAACAACACAACACAAAAAACAAAAAACAAACCTGAAACACATAGAATAGACAAAAACCTGGCAGTTTCCATGAGGTGTCAGACTGCTATAGGATCTATATGTTAAAGATCAAAGTACCTAATCTACAAAATGGGAAACTATGTTCAAATTGTCTTACAACTTTTGGGCTCCTTGGAAAAGTCAAGGCAAAAATTTGATTAGATTTGAGAAGAAATTGTATTGTCTTCTTCGGCTCTGTTGTGAGATGTGAGCATATAAACTATCATTAAATCTAGACCAGGTACAAAAGAGAACTGTCCTTTATTTCTGCCTGGAGTAGCAGGAAGATGGCAAAGGTTAGAGGCTGTGTGCATAGAATGACCAGAAATGGAGAGAGGCCAGTGGGAGATAAGCATTGCTGCATGGACAGAGAGCTGCTGCTGCTGCTGCTGAAAATATAGAGAGAGGATGAGCCATCCCTGCTCACAGAATACCACATATTATGTATATGTAATCACGGTGGGTAGATGTGTGTGTATGTGTGTGCACAAGCATGTGTGCAGGTTCACACATGCCATGGGTACTCGAGGGTCATCAATTCTCTCCTTCCACTGTGGGTTCCAGGGAATGAACTCAGTTCTTTAGGCTTGTGCTCTGTTTGCACAGGTTGAGCAGTCTCAGCAGCCTTCTGCATCCTTTGTTGGGTAGCTTGTAAGCAAAGGAGGATGTAAATAGTGGAAGGAACAGGAGGGAAGAAGAAATGCCCCCATTTTCTTCTTTACAGAATGAAAACACACCGTTCCATCTGTAGACTCCACTTGAGGATCAAGTCTTGGATTTCCATAAAGATTAATGAGGACTTCACAGTTTGGATTTGGAACACTGAATTTGGGGGGCTCTAGACTATTGCCTGTTAGGAGAAAAATCACAGAGTTCTTCCCTGAATCAAGTTTGCAAGGGGGAGGTGTAGCTGGAAGTTTTCCTGTGTCCCACCAGGTCCTGCAGCCGCTCAGACCCAAATAAGCACACAGAGGCTTCTGTCAATTATGAATTGCATGGCCATGGCCTATGGCTCAATTTCTTGCTAGCTATCTCTTATAACTAAACTCAGGCCATTTCTATTAATCTATATGTCATCATGTTTTCTGTGGCTTTACCTGTGTGCCATTACATGCTGCTGCCTGGACAGCTGGATAGTGTCTCCCCTGCCTCTCCTTTCTCTTCTTCTCTCTCTTGGATTTTCCCACCTGGCTCCATCTTGCCCTGCAATAGGCCAATGAAGCTTTATTTATCAACCAATTAGAGCAATACATATTCACAGCATACAGAAATATATCCCACAGCAGAGAGGAAAATACAATGTTTCCTGATATCCCAACACTGCTCTTATTTCAGATAATTAAGGTGCAGTGTTTAGAGACTCTGGATATATGCCTTCGCTACTATGGAAGAGGTGTTAGAATTGGAGCCACAGAGTACTGGGTGTCATGTTTGATTGTAAAGCCTCCCTGTTAGTAATAATAAAGTAAACTGAAAAAAGAGTCTTTGTCTCATGAATGGTGGATAAAATAAAAAGAGAAGTATCTCATGGTTTTAAAATTAATTCTACTTACAACAGATCAAGGATGTGTCAGACATGTGGTAGATCCCACTTCATTTCCTTGGTTTGGTTTCTTTGGCTCCTGGAGGAATTGCTACCAGTAGTTAAATGAATCCTGAGCCCAGCTGCTACAAATCCTCTGTGTTTTCCAGACTGAACTATTACATCAATTAAGAGTGGGTCTCATTTAGCTACTGGCCTGTAAATCATAGCATATTGACCCAGCCACAGAAGGCTATGGTATTGACTGAATCACACCTATTTGCACATTGCTTTGTATTGTAATATTTCAAGAACCCTTTTCTTTTGGCAATATTCCTCTGAGCATGGTTAGAATTACAGTCTGAATAAAAGTTACATTGAACGTGGTTATTTAGTTTAGAGAATCTTAAAAGAGACAAGCCATTACCAGTAATATTTTGAAGTTATGTAAAGGACTCTTGTCACTGTAGAGGCAAGAGAAGTTTGAGGATATTCCAGGTCTAACAATTAGAATAATCTAGCAACAAATTGTTTTTCCTGCATGCTGCTGAAAGTCCTGTTACTGAAAATCTTCAACCAGTTAATTGTCACTTTTTACGAAAGTTATAAATAGGACCTGGAGATTCATTAACTGGAATTTGTTGGGTTTCTTCCTTAAACCAAGACAATGTGATTTTAGCAGCAGGTAAATTTTCCTCATGATTTTCCCACAGCAATTTGTAAATAGATTAGAAACTGTAAGAAACAGAAAGAATTACTATCCTATAACTCAAAGATAAGTATGTCCTGGAATTATCTAGATTTGAATATTATTGTTATATAGCTTAATATGATTCTGTTTATTTGTGTTTATAGTTTTATTTTCTAGATTCTTCATTATCATGTGAATAGTTTTGTGCTGTAACTAATTATTTGAATGTATTTTACCAACAGTTAATCCATCTTAAGTACAATATTTTAAAACTTTTCTGATCTTTAAAGAGTTTAAAATTGTCTTCTGTTATTTATCCTATCTTTATGAGAAACTTTGTTTATGCAGAAATTTTGGTGTGTCTTTCTTCTCGCATCTATTATTTTGTTTCTGATAAATAGATTTGCATTAAGGGATTCAGGTTTTTTTAATATTTAAATATACTCTCAAATTGTTTTGTAGATTTTTAAAATTTTTACTGTCTTCCATGTGTATGCTTGTCATATAATTTTTGAATCTTCACTCTTTACATTTAGATGATTTATTACAAGAGATTGAGCACTTCTCCCATATCTGTTGCCTAGTTAGCTTTCAAGTGATCTATTCATAGCACCAGTTGTTGGAAATTTTAGAGTTTCAAGCACATATGTGATTTTGTGCTAAGTTCTTGCAAATGCAGCCCATCATCCTTTAGCAGTTTTACATTCTACATGATATGCTACCATGGTTTTCCCTTATGTAAGTACATGTATCTTTCATGCCAAGTTGAGAGGTCATAGTGTCTGGCCAAGTCTACAAATGAAGGTTCAGATTCGTTAATGTTGCCTGTTATATTTTCATGGAAATATATTCTGCAATGTGATTTCTGAAGTTCCAGTTTTTATGATTTCAATATTTCTCATTTTGTTAGATGACTTCACTGTAGCTGTCCATTTTTACACCTTTTATGATTTCATTTATTAATTCTAAAATAAGAATACTCTATTACTCCAAAGGGTTCATGGGTATCTATGTTTATAATTTTCCAGTTTAAAAATTTAGGATTACTTGTAAATTATTTGAAGATTTGTGGAATCTGCATCAGTAAATATTAACTATTTTCTATTCAGTATTTGTAGAATAATTCATCAAATGAGTCATCTTCTAAAAGCAGTCCTTTTCACTTTGCTGTACTATCAGGATCTGCCATACTCTGTTTTGAATTAAAATATTATGGACTTTGTTATTCTATAATCTTGTTGAATTAGTTCATATTTTTCTTATCAGTTTCCTTTCTAAGTGTTATTCAACATTTTTTTCATACAGCATGAGTGATGCAATGAAATATTCTCAATGTAAGCAAGAATATCTTTTTTATTTATATAAATGCATATTAATAATGTGGAATAATAGGTTTCCTTATGACATTTTCATACATGCAAACAAAATATTTTGATAGCAATAACCCCGCCTCTGACCCACTCTACTTATTGCATGCTCCTTTGTTTGCAAACAATCTTCTGCTATTTACTTATCATTTACAAAAGATTTATATTTTATATGTGAAAGAAAATGTGATGTTTATCTTCCAGTCTAGCTCATTTCTTTTAATACAGTTACCTCTAGTTTTAATCACTTTCAGAAAAGTGATTTAAATTTGTGCCTCTTTATGGGTGAATAATACTCAAGCATATGTACACTCATGTGCAAGTGTGCACACACACTTGTGTGTCTATACCACATCTTCTTCATTCATTTACCTATTTGTAGGCATACAGATTGATTCCATAACCTAGCTATTTTTAGTAATGTTCCCATAAACATGAATGTGAAAATATTTTTATTATGCTGATTATGATTTCTTCAGATATATACCTAGGATATAATAACTAGGCCTTCAATTTTTAGCTTTATGATGAATCTCTGTACTGATATCCAAGGCAGTTAGATTACTTTACATCCCCTCCAGAAATATATAAGGGTTCCTTTTTCATGTTTCCTTGAGAATATTTGGTGGTCTTCTTCTTCTTCTCCTTCTTCTCCTTCTCCTTCTCCTCCTCCTCCTCCTCCTCCTCCTCCTCCTCCTCCTTCTTCTTCTTCTTCTTCTTCTTCTTCTTCCTTCTCCTCCTCCTCCTGAAGTATGCAAGTTGTTTTAATTTTTACTATTTTATACTCTCATTGAGTATATCTCTTTTGTAACTTGTTACCCTCCTCTTTCTTGGTTCTCCTCTTCCTGCTCATCCTCTTTGTCCCCCTAAACAGCTTCCCTTCTACTCTTACACTGTATATGCTTTAATTATTTACCTAATTTGTAATTATATTGAGTTTAGAAACCATGAATGAGAAAGAAAATGAGATTTGCTTTACTGAGACTGGCTTAATTTGTTTAATATGATCCTCTCCAGTTGCATCCATTTTCCTACAAATGATGTAACTTAGTTCATCTTTATGGCTGCAAACAGTTCCAATTTTGACCAAAATTTCTTTATTTATTCCTTTTTCTCAGTCACCTAGACTAGTTGGTGCAAATAGTGCTATAATAAACATGCATCTTTGTGATATGCTGACTTGGAGTGATTGGAGGAAATATATAAGAGTGGTATAGGGACATAATATGTTATACACCTGCTTTTAGGTCTAGGAAGAAACTCCACACAGATTTCTATAGTAGTTAAAGTGTGCATGTTCCCACAAGCTGTATACAGGGCTTCCCTTTGTCTACATCTTATAATTTGTTTCCTTACTCACTGCCATTCTGACTGGGATAAGATGGATTTTTAAAATTAATTAATTTTTTATTTTACATCTCAACTATACCCTCCCCTCTCTCTTTCCCTCCCACTCCTCCCCCCAACCTTCCCCCTGCCCCCACCTCAATCCACTCCTCCTCCATATTTGCTCAGAAAGGGGCAGGCCTTCCATGGGCATCAGCAAAGCATGGCATATCAAGCTGCCTTAAAACCAAGCATGTCCCCCTGTATTCAGGCTGGGCAAGGCAATCCAGCATGAGGAATAGGCTCCCAAGAGCCAGCCAAAGCACCAAGGGCAGCTTGCTCCCATTGCCAGGAGTCCCACAAACAGACCAAGCTACACAACTGTTACATATATGCAAAGGGCCTAAGCTGGTCCCATGCAGCCTCCCTGGTTTTTGGATAAGATGAAATTTGAATGTTGTTTTATTTTGCAATTTTGATGACCAGGGGGAGTGAACAGTTTTTCATCTTTAATGACTATTTGTATAACTGTCTATTCATCTCATTAGCTCATATATTGATTGGGTTGTTTGACCCCAGGTTGTTTAGTGTGTTGAGATCTTTTTATATTCTAAATATTAATCCCCTATCATAGTACAGATAGTGGTTTTTTCCCCACCCACTCTGTAGGCTGTTTTCACTCAATTGTTTCCTTTGTTATGTGGAAACATTTTAATTTTAAGGCCCCATTTGTCAATTGCTGACATTTCTTGAGTGACTGGAATCCTTTTCAGAAAGTCCTTACCTAAGCTTATATCTTGAATTATTTCCCTAACAGTTTAGGATTGGGTCTTACATTAAAGTATTTGATCCCATTGCAGTTTACTTTTGTGGAGAGTGAGGAGTAGAGATGGAGTTTCACTTTCTATGTGTGGATATCCAATTTTCTTAGCACCATGTGTTGAAGAGAATTTCTTCCTAGTAATGTATACTTTTTGCTTCATTCTGTAAAATACATGGCTATTGTGGTGAGTATTTACATGTGGGGCCTCTAGTCTGATAATCTGCCTGTTTTTCTGCCAGAGTCATGCTTCTTTAGTTACTGTGTCTCAGTAGTACAAATTGAAATCAGGTACGGTGATAACTACAGGCTTGTTTTTCACTCAGAGTTGCTTTTGACTATTTCAGGCTTTTTGTGCTTCAATATGAAATTTAAGAGCAATTTATTCTATTTCTGTGAAGAATGACGTTGCTGGTCACATTGTGTCCATATTTAAGAGGCAGAGGGAAATCAATTAGTGTTCAGCTTGCTTTCTCCTTTTTATTAAATCTAGCAATTTCAGTAGGTCTTTCTACATCAGTTTATCTACTCCAGAAAATGTCCCATAGATACACCCTAAGACGTGTCTCCACAATGGTTCTATATCCCGTCAAGTTGACAATTAATATAAACCATCACTCTATTTGGTTAATCTCTGCAATGATGCTAATTATTTATTTTCATATCCTGATTTGGAGTTTATCTAACCTTGTTTTTCCAAGGCCCTAAAGTACGCGATTAAGTCACTTATTATCAATCTCTGGATTTGTAATGAAGTCACTTGTGGCTAGGCACTTCCCCTTTAGGATTCTCTCATTTGCCACACAGTTTTGCTATGTTGTGTTTTCATTTTCATTTGGTCCTATGGATTTTTATATTCCTCCCCCCCCTTTTTTTTATTTCTTCACTGTCGTGTTCACTGCTCAATACAATATCATTCAGTCTCTCTGAGCTCATTTGTGTTCACTTGCTCCTTTAGCTGTTCAGTTCCAATTTTGTTCCACCACAGTCAGATAGAACAAAAAAATTATTTCAATTTTCCTCTATCTGTTGAGACTTGCTTTGTGTCCTGTTATATGACCTATTTTAAAGAAAGCCTCACAGAGTGCTGACAAGAATTTGTATTCTGATGTGTTCGAGATGGATTGTTCTATAGATGTCTATTAGCTCCAATTGACTTAAAATGCCATTTATCTCAGATGTTTCTCTATTTTTTGTTGAGATGATCTATTGGAGACAGTGGGGGTACTGAAGTCTCCCACTATAATTGTGCTGTAGTTAATCATGATTTTATCTCTAGTAGTATTTGTTTTATGAAATGGGATATATCTGGATTTGGGGCATCTACATTTAGAACTGCAATATTCTTTTGATGACATGTTCTTTTAAACAGAATAGAGTGACTCTCTCTATTTTGAAATCAGATTTCCAAACAATGACACTTGTTTGTTTACTAGTTCTGTTTTCTTGGTATAGATTTTCCAACCTTTCACTCTAATATTACATGTTAGTTTGATAGTTAGGCATACTTCTCAGAGGAAACAAAAAGAAATAATTACTATCAAAAGGATGGGTCACCATTAAAATGCAAGGAAAAAAGTTAAAATGTAGTAAGCATATGTCTAACTCCAATTATTTGAAGAAGCAAAGGAACACTAATATTTCTCTTTTACAGTTATTTTGGGTAGAAATAGAAAAAGGTAGAGGAAAACTACTGGTTCATATTGAGAAGATAGACAATAAATAAAGAAGTGAAAATAAAAAGAAAAGGGGAAAAGCAAGGCTGGGAGAAATGACACTGTTCTGTCTCGAAGAGGAATAAAATGCCAAAAAAAAACCTGTAAAGGAATGTGATCAGGTAAGCTAAAACAGTCCCAGCTCTCAAGAGGGTGATGCTCGGAGAAGTCCCAAACCGAGAAACCCATGGCCTCTGGGGAAACTTACTCTAGAGAAAATGAGGAAGATGTGAAAATAATGGTAAAAAAGACAAAGGATATTAAATGAGAGCAGAGAAACGAGAAACAAAATCTGAAAACAGAGGGAGCCGAGCTGGCCTTGAGTGTCTCACATGGAGGAACGAAAGTGGAGCAAAGGCAGCCAGGCAGAAATATACGACTGAATGCAGCTTCATGCTTTCTTGAGGGGTTCAGCCCCTTCTGTGGGCATTCCTTCCGAGTGTCCCAGATGCCAGTCACACTCTTGGATGGCCTTTTGAGGGGTTGGGTTGAAAATGTTGGTCTCATCTTCAAAGGCCAAGTTGCCGATGGATCACGGATGATGGTCACCCACGCTGTTCTCACCCCTGGGGTGGTCCTTAGCAAGGTCAGGTTGCAAGTGATGGTTTGTTCCTCACAGGTAAGTTTGTGAACTGGCCTGGCCCCTTAGCAACTCCTTTCGAGGTTTGGCACACTGTTTGAAGCCTGAATCTATTTTCCTTGTAGACACTGGCTTTCATTGGGGCTTCTCCTCACTCCACACTGCAGTTTTGATGCACATTTTCTCTCACTGTCTGAAAATCTCCTGGCGAGGCTGCATTGTACAATCCCCTGACTCTGATTCTGAATTTGCCCACTGTGTGGTTTATGAAGAACCTCCCGTGGTTAAGCCAAAGGCTATTTTTAATTTAACGTTTTCTTCATACAATAGTTTTTTGATCATGTCCTTCCTCTCCTCCAACTCCTCCCAGATCCTCCCCACCTCCTTACCCAACCAAACTCTCATTCCTCCTCCTTTCTTTCAAAAAGAAAACAAAATAAAAGAATATTGAAAATCAAAACAAATAAGAACTACCCAAATAAAACAAAATTGACAAAACTCTCCCAAAGACTCTGTTTTATGTTGGCAAACTACTCCTGGGTATGGTGCCTGTCCTGGGGTATGGTTGATTGACATAATGACACCTCATTGGAGAAAACCAATTTTCTCTTTTCCAGAGGGCATCTCTTGTAAATGGCTTCATGATGAGGGTTGGTACTTTGTGTCCACTTCTCCTTTTCAGTCTGGTTGGAACCTCTGCAGGTCTTGTGAGTGCTGTCACATTGTCTGAGTTCATATGTGCATCATGTGTCTAGAAGACACTGTTTCCTTGGAGTCATCTATTTTCCTTCGAGTTACACTATTTCCTTGAAGACACTATTACCTGCAGAGCTTATAATCTTCCGGTTTCCTCACTGCCATAGATCTTTGAATCTTCCAGGGACAAGGCTTGAGGATGACATCCCATTTATAACTAAATGCATTGAAGTCTCTCACTCTCTGCACATTGTCTCCACACAGAATCACACTGTTGTGATCTCTGTTTTAATTCCCATTTGCTGCAAGAAGAAGTTTCTCTGAAGAAATTTCTATTGGTATAGCAGTATGTCATCAGGAGTCATTTTATTGCTATGTTCTTTTAGGACAGTGGTTCTCAACCTTCTTAATATATAGAACTTTAATATAGTTCCTCATGTTGTGGAGACCCTCAATCATAAAATCATTTTCATTACCACTTCATACCTGTAATTTTGATACTGTTATGAATCATAATGTGCCGAGAGCTGCCGGTAGCAATGGCTTTACCAGAGACCAGAATATACAGCAGATGGCAATTGATGGTTCAGGTATCAACCCACCAGATGAATAATTCTCTGATGGAGAAACCCTGTCAAGCAAGGCTTGCAGGACCACAGACTGAGAAAATCAATTGCCTCTGCCTGTAACTTTTCTCTTGTGCCACTACATTTTCTCCCTAAAAACAGTTATTTCCCCACTGCTTGTGTGTTCATCTCACAAATATATTCCATCTATGAGGCACACATATAGCTGTGGATGGTCAGGAAGATGATTTCTTCTTAAGTTGTGTAATTTTGATGAGTAGACATAATACTAGAATATTTCTCACTACTAAGACTGACAGAAAAATGGCAGTGTTCTAAACTCAAAGACAGCTTTTTAAAATCCCAAATAGAGTAGTTGCCCTTGCAAATAATGCACAGAAGGATAAATTCCCAAATGTTTAATTGTGAAACCAAGGTCAGTCACAAAGACACAAAGCATTTTTGGTGCAAGTTCCCTGCTTGCTAAGTCTGGTTGATAAAGACCAACTTCCTACCAAAATTCCTCAGCAGCTTGTTGCACTGGACACTGTGCCCCTGGTCTCATGTTACAGCCTGAACCTTGCAGCTGGGCATTGCCATGGCTACTCACTCCTTCAGATTTAACTTTTTTATGTTCTGCGGGATGGATATAAGGGGAGACAGAACAAAGAAAGAGAGAGAAGCTTGAGAAAAATAAAGAAAATGACTGTCAGTATGTGTGGGAGCCTTACTCCCTCAGATAAATAAGAGTTATTGCTAAGCCCCACTTCTCTGAAGGCACTTTCTTTACAACCCTGGGTATAGTCCTCTCAGGCTGCAGTAATAATGTAAATATCTGTGTTTTCCAATGGTCTCAGAGGACTCCTACAAAAGGGTCATTTAGCCTCCAAAGGGGTTGGGACCCAAAGGCTGAGAACCACCACTTTAGGAGGGTAATAGTATTAGGATTTTCCTGAAGGGTGATTTTAAGAATGGAATCTTGGTGCTGCTCTGGACTAGTGCCAGAAGGAAAGCACTTGCTCGGTATCTCTCCTCTCTCTCTGTGGCCATGTACGAGTTTTTTCCTACCATTCCTCCACTTTTCCTTGTTCTTTAAAATGTCTATTACCCAAAATACAGTGTAGATTACCTGGGGTGTCTGTAGTGTCTACTTTAGTGAGATGGAGAGTGCCACTGAACTGCAGCAGTGTCTCCATCATGTTCCCTGAGCTTTCTTTCCTGCTTTATAATGGTTCCTGTATTACTTTGCTATTGCAGCCAGAGATATTCAGGTATTGCTCAGCTCTTCTGATAGCTGTTATCAACTTCTCCCACTTTATTCTCCAAAGACAAGCAGAACGTGTGTGCCTGTCACCTGCTACCTCTCTGTCTCAGAAGATGACAACAAAAATGTTTCAGACAATAACAATGATTAATTTTCTTCCCTCAAATGGTCTTTAAAAGTATATGAGTTTTGTTCTCTTGATGGCAGTTACTGGAACAGGCCTGAGATAGAATCCCCCTGTATTTTTATTTACAGTTCCCTGATAGCTAATGACAATGATTCTTTTTCATGGGTTTATTGTCCATTTATACTTCCTTTGATAATTGTCTGTACAGTTGAATTGCAATGCATTGATTGGGTTGTTTTTCTTTGGGCATTTATGATTTTTAGTTCTTTATTTATTTTAGGTACCAATCCTCTGTTAAATGAACAACTGGCAAATATTTCTCTCTCATCTTGTAAGCTTTCTCCTTGAGTTTTGAATTTTAAGCTTTTCTGTGCAGAAGCTTTTTCATTTGATGAAATTATGATTTTTTTCTTCATGTGGATTATTTCCAGATCTGTCAGAGTCATTTCTGGAAAGATCTTGTCTATGTCTATGTCTTTCCTATACTCTCTTTTAGCAGTTTCAGAGTTTTAGACCTTGCATTTAGTCCTTGATCCATTTTGAACTGATTTTTATTTAGGGTGAGAGACAAGGATCAATATTTATTTTCTCATGTGTGCAAATCCAGTTTTCTGAGCATCATTTCTTGAGTGACTATCTTTTCTCTAAAATATTTTTTGGTATACTTGTTCACTTATTGCATGGTTGTGGATGTTTAAATTTACTTTTGGATACTCTAGTATATTTAGTTTCTTCATATTAATTATACAACCATTTATAGTAAACTAGGAGCTGTTGTTTTAAAAATGAACCTCAGGGAAACAGAATGGAAGAACAAATTATAGACAGTTATTGGTGCCAATTTTATATTTTGATTGTTAGCCAAAATTTTATGGTTGTCAAATATTCTATCCAAAGCACTGATGTGTTCTTTGGATGGCAGGCATCATTTTCACTGCTGGGGCCAAGCTTAAGAAGTGTATGGGAGAGGAAATGGCTCTATGATTTCAGTGAGGGGATGCCTATGCCACCACTCTGTGACACACAAATGACTGATTTCCTAAAGATAATGACTGCAGAACTGCAAGGAAAACTGAAGACTGCCTTAATTCATTATATTTGAGACTGAAATTAGTCATGTGAAGAACTACCCAGATGAGAAAGGGCAATTTAAACAAGCCTCTCAATCCTTACCGTGAAGATTTACGTTTTTCTCAACAGGTTACAAATGTTGGGGTGTGTAGATCAGCTATGTTTTTGAGGAGTGTGTTCTCTGATTTGTGTCAATCTTGGAAGACTGGAGTTTCATTGCTTAAGGAACTGTGATCTACTTTCAGGATTTTACAGTTCTTTTCCCATTGTAGCAGTGTGTTCAACTTTGCTTAGTTTTCAAGACTGTCTGCCAGAGTCACTGTCCCTAAATTATAATATAGTACTCTTACACTCACTTTACAGTAAGGGAAAGCTGAATCCTAGAAAGATTAAATGGCTCAGCTAAGGTTAAAAAATAGGTCATCCCAAGTGTGACATAGAAACCAATTCTTTTGATCATATCTCACAGGCTTCATTCCGTGTGGCTGTACCATCTCCACGAATCTGATTTAATCCTGCCTTTCTTCTTCATATTCTCTAGCAGGATTGCACCATCAATCAGTTTCCAGTGACAAGAAGGCCATTTATTCTTACATGGAATATTGTCTTCTATGTCAATTCATCTTAGATACTTTTTTTTTCCCACTGACTCCACTTTTTTTGTAGAGCATTCTCAATTTTACAGAAATCTTCTATCCTTAAAGTCCTTCTGTTTGAATTTTCATATATCTGGTTAAATAATTGTCTTGTGGCCCATTTTTTGTCTATAGTTATCCTTATCATGACATTTTATTTCTCTTTTAAACTACATTTCAGGGGATGAAGGGAAAGCTCAGTAGTCAAGAGCATTTATTCTTGCAGGGGACTTGGGTTCAAGTCCTGCCTCCCATGTGGTTGTTCACAGTGGTCCATAACCCTAGTTCCAAGGTCCCTGATGCCTTCCTCTCATGCTGTGGGCACCAGGCATACATGTGGTATATGCATGTGGTGCATGCATGTGGTGCATGCATGTGGTGCATAGACATATATGCAGGCAAAACACTAACACATATATAATTAAATAAACATAAGAAATTGTAAAGTGTATCTCATATTTATGCCTTTCCTTATCTACTAGCACTAGTTTCTAATGTCTAGAGATTACAGTGAAGAGTCCCATTTATTCTAGTCCACTTTAAATAACATCAAACTGGCTCTACTGGTGTTTCATTTTATATCTTTACTTTTGATGTGTGTATATTAGTGGATTTGCATATACCACAGCTTGTGTGTGGAGGTCAGCAGACTACTGGCAGGCTTCACTTCTCTCCTGCCACAATGTGGGCCCCTAGGATTGAACTCAGGTTGTCAGGTTTGGTGTCAGGAACCTTTATTTACTGAGCCATCTTCCCAAACTTAAACTGCCTTTTTAAAAACAATTTCTCCTGAAAGGCCCAAGATCATGAGTGGCAAAGAATTAACAAAGAATCCTGCAAGGTGGTTCAGCTGTTAAAGGTGCCTGATGTTGAGAGTACTAAAAATCTGAGTTTGATCCCTGTGTGCCACATAGTAGAAAGAGAGACGTGAACCTGTTGAGCTATCCCTTGATCCCTGAGTATGCCCATACATGTGCGTTCTCTCTCTCTCTCTCTCTCTCTCTCTCTCTCTCTCTCTCTCTCTCTCTCTCTCTCTCTCTCACACACACACACACACACACACACACACACTCACACACACACTAAATTAATTTAAATATTTCCAGACTCAGTTCTGGCAATGTATGTGACAGAAACCAACTATGATGAAAAGCAAAACTGAGAAGGATCTTCCCAGAGGAGTTAATGTCCCTGGCCTGGAATATGAGGAATATAATGTCCTAGTAGATGAGAAATAAGTATATAAAAGCACTCAAGAAGAAGCAATGGAAAATGAAACGACTCTACATTGCTTTGAGGATCTTTTCCAACATAAACATCAGGCATAAGAATATCAGTTCTCATGGCCCTGCCCCTTGCTCATCGCTGCAAGAGCGAACTAGCCAAGGAAATGCAGGAAAACACCATTCTGGTGTTGAAGACAGGGGAGTGCTGTCGGGCTGACCAACCCTGCAACTACCCAGGCCCAGAACTAGGATTATGTGTTAGCTCACCCCAACATCCACCCATCTGTGATGTGCTAGAGCACAGGATGGAGTAGGGTTGTTGGAAGTGGAGGTGTAGGGGGGTGTCGGTCCTATGGACCCAGGGCTGCAGGATCTCCACCACACAAGACAGTAAGGGGATATCCAGGAAGAATCACAGTGTAACAGAAACCAGGAGCCTTGAACGAGGCTTTGCGATGAACACCTGAATGTAAAACGTACAGATAAAGAGGTTTACTGCATGACAGTCACACTGCAAGCTTCCATGATGAGATTCCCCCTTCTTCCTTTCCCTTTTCTTTTTTTCTTTTAAATATTATTTTGTTGCCAGGCGGCAGTGGTGCATGCATGCCTTTAATCCCAGCACTCAGGAGGCAGAGTCAGGCAGATCTCTGTGAGTTCGAGGCCAGCCTGAACTACAGAGCGAGATCCAGGACCACCACCAAAACTACATGGAGAAACCCTGTCTCGAAAAACAACCAAAAAAAAGTATTTTGTTTTATTTGGGTGGCAGGAGATGGGTGGGCTTAGGAGGCATGATGTCAGAGATACAGAGTAAATTTTTAAAAAGTTAAAAAAAAAAGATATTAGTTCTCAACAGCCAGCCTATTTATCCTGCTGTGTCTTTCCTAGAGCCCAATAATGTATTCTGAAGCACATACAATGAAGGACTGCATCTCCATTAGTAGCACTGGATAAAGGAAATGAGAGACATGGACATGGAACACTGAGCTTCCCTCTGTGGAGTAGGGTGCTGCAGAATTATGGGGGACAGGCGCATTAGGAATCCCAGAAGGCATATTCCTAGAATATTAGAGTTTAGGACAGCAGGGTTTGAAGGAAACCAGTCACAGGACAATGTCACACTGGAAAGAAGCCCATAGATACTGGGAACTGGACTATAATTGAGAATAGAATCCTGTCATGCTTTATATTTGCACAGTGCAAATATAAAGTACACCCAAAACAAAGTACACCCAAATGATGGGTTTGGACAATACAAAGGGGCAAGATCTCTTTTTCCCCAATGAGAAGTGAACAAAAAATAATCAATGAAGAGATTCTGGAGAAGCTAATGTAAAGCAAGGGAAAACGAAATTGTGTCTTGAAGATGTAAGAGAAGAGTACATGTCAGTAATAGGTTTAAATCAGAATAGAATGCAACCTTGAAGCAAGCTGCCAGGCAGAATGAAAAAGGATGATTTTATGAAATTTGAAACATGTTGAGAAAACAATGGGAATAAATTGTAATATAGATTGATGAGACAAGAAACTCTAAGGAACTTAAAATTCAATGACAGTGGAATAATAAAAGTTAGAAATGTCATTGGGAAAATTAAATTAAAATACATTACATTTATCATTTTCTTGGAGGATGAACCTGAGAGGATCTCCCAAGGGGATAGAGTAAGACAAACAAATTAATGAGGGAGAAGGTAAATTGAATAAGGAAAATATACTGTTGATGGCTTTCTCTACTACCAAAGTAATCAATAATAAAAATGTGTGTATGTGCACTTATATAATTACAGCGTTCCCTCATCAACAAACAACTGAATAAGTAAGTAGAAGCAATTTTGTCCTTTCATTAGAAATAATAAAAAGATAACCATACTCCAAGGTCTTAGCAATTTTTTAAGGTACCAGAAATTACTACATTCAGCAAGTTATTGCAAAAGGCATAAATATAAGTATAACCTCTGACTTCTCCCTTGTGGTCCTGTTGAAAGATAATGAAGTAACTCCTATAATATTTCAGAGCAGAATCATTGAGGAGTCATTAATAACAACCACTGGTCAGCACCTTGCAAGCAGTGTTTGAGCTTACCCTTACTTTCAAAAGTGGACAGCTGCCTCAGTGAATTGCATGGGTATGTATAGAATGCATACATAGAGTGCATAGAGTGATCTTGGTAGTGTTGGTGTTTGCCTCCTTCCACCATCCTCTGTCCCAACACGTCCTCTGGCTCCACCATCAATATGTTTCTAGAAAGCATCCTCCATTGCCATCCCCACTGCTATCACCCTGAGCTGGGCTTTCATATCTTTGGCTGCTTGTTAAAGGGTCTTCGAAGAATTTGAACATAATGTTCCCCTCAGTTGGACTGTACTAAATTAGATAGGATTTGTTTGAATTTCCTAAGTTGATCTATTTTCTTAGAGCACCTGCTGTTAGAGTTTGCATGAGAAATGTCTTCTGTAGACTCGTGTATTTGAACACTTGGCCTCCAGTTGGTGGCGCTGTTTGAAGAGGTTATGGGAGCTTTTGTAGGTGGGGCCTTGCTGGAGTGTCACTAGGGGTGGGCTTTCAGGGTTTAGAGTCCAGCCCACTTCCTGTTCTCTGTCTCTGCCTCACTCTCTCTGTCTCTCTGTCTCTGTTTCTGTCTCTCTGTCTCTCTCGCTCTCTCATGTTCCTGTGTGCAGATGAAATGCTGTCATGCTTCTGGACAGCCAGGCCTCACAAACCTGTTGCTATGACTTCCCAGGCCTCTATCCTCTTTGGAACTGTGAGATAAAGTCAATTGTTTCTCCCCGAATCGATTTGTCCAAGTATTCTATCTCAGCATCAAAAACCAGAGCGCCTTAGAGAATTTTTCCATTAATTTGTGTGTGTGTGTGTGTGTGTGTGTGTGTGTGTGTGTGTGTGTGTGCGCGCGCACGCGCCTTTGAGGCATCTTTTAAGAAACTTCTTGACAGTTTAGCAACCCAGAGCTGGAGTTGTTTGGGGGGATCTGGGAGCCATCCCTTTGAAATGAATCATCAAGGAAGATAGTGTCCTTGGCTTCAGTTCTGTGAGGTCACAACACCTATCTTTCCCACAGGGTCCCTTAGTCCAGGTCACATCTTCTGTCATACCATTAAGAGAACACCTTTTTTTCCTTTGGGTTAAGCCAACTGGCAAACACATGTGGCCTGTAGTCTCCTCCTCACCCCGGCTCTTAAAACCTTGCAGACTTTTATTTCAGCAGAGCTCACTGACTTCTGCCCTTTCTTACTTAAGAAGAGGGCTTAGGTTGGTTATGACACACAGACACACGGATATGTAAAGTACAGTACTTGATCTGATTGGAGATAAAAGAACACCATGGAAGCCACAGTCATCATCATGCCACAGGTTCTCCATCACCTCCAACAGTAATGGTTGCTGGTTTGTGTTGCTGAGATTTCTTTTGCATGGTTAGATCTAGTCTCTGAGCAAAATTTTAAGTATATCTATATCTATAGATAGATAGATATCAGTATGCTTAATCAAAGGCACTCTGATGTATAGTGCCTTCTAGGACTTCAACTTTGTACCCTGTGACTGGCATCTCCCCATGTCAGCCCCTAGCCACCACAATTACCTGCTTTGCTTTTGCTTGTAAGTAAATTTATGCTTCTCTCTCTCTCTCTCTCTCTCTCTCTCTCTCTCTCTCTCTCCCTCACATTCTCTCTTGGGCATATATAATTTAGAGTAACATCTGCCTGCTCTATCCACACTGTTTGAATGGGCAGGATTTCCTTTCTTTTTAATACTGGATGGTTTTATTTTATATGCATACATCACATTTTCTTTATGCATTCGTTTCTGAGTGGATATTAATCTGCTTCTATGTCTTGGCTATTGTGAATAGCACTTCATTGCTTGTGAGGATGTTGATATCACTTTCAGGTCTGATTTTAATTTTGAGGATGTTAAATCAAGTAGTCATTCTGCTTTTGACATCTCTGGGGAACTTCATTGTTTTTCCTAGCATCAGTCCCAATTTGTATTTCTCTGAAGAGTGTGCAGAGAGTGTCCCTCTTCCTTTCCATCCTAACAGGTATGAGGTGATATCACAACAATTTTTTTTAACTTGTATTCCTCTGATATATGACACTGAGTACTTTGCCATATACCCATTGTGTATTTGTATTACTTAGGTACGGTACTAAAGGTATTGGCAACAATAACAACATAAACAAGTGAGATTCTAGCAAACTAAAAAGATTTTTGCATAGCCAAAAAGAAGTCAAAGAACAAGGAGGAGAAGGAGGAGGAGTGGGAGAAGAAGGAAGAGAAAGAAGAAGAAGAAGAAGAAGAAGAAGAAGAAGAAGAAGAAGAAGAAGAAGAAGAAATGAGAAAGAGCTTGAAGAGAACACCCTGTAGTTTGGGAAAAAAATTTGCTTGCCCTATATTTTAAAAAGGGGTTAATGTCTAAAACATATAAGGAATGAATATAATTCAATAGTGAGAAACAAAGACCTTATTGAGAAATAGCTATAGAACTCATTTCTTTAAAGAAGGCCGAGGTGGCAGTAACGAAAAGTCTTTTGTCCAATGCAGGTTTTGTCTTGACAGTTCTGAGTAGACTCTCCTGCTTCTGTTGACTTTGCCCTCATGGAATTTGCTCCTTAATTAAGCAGCCAGGGTGATATGATCTCAGCATCCCTGTAATCAAAGCTATCAGTGAGAGAAAAACGTATGTTCTTATTAAAGCTACGGGGCAATCCCTGGTGTTTCCCTTTGGGGCTTTCCTGAAGTCATGTCCCACACTTCTCAAGTCATTTTCTGCTACATGTGCCTCTGTGTGTTTCTTGAATAGATGTTTTCCTTCTTGGGGTCTTTACAAGATTTTTTTTTCCCTTCACCAAAAGAATAGACTAACTTAATCTGTGCCTCCAAATTTTAATACAATGATCACTTCCTCAATGAGACTCATTCTGACCAATTAATTCAATGTGTATAATTGGCTAAAGTATGATCTTCTAAACATATCCACCTTTCAGGGAATAGAACCTGTGACTATGTTATCTTACATGGAGAAACAGACTTCTCACATATGATTAAATTATAACCCTTGACGTGGGGAGATTTTTCTAGATCATCAGGTGAATTCAATGAAATTATGAGGCTCATCAAAGTGGGTCAGAGTGTGAGGAGCTTTTTTGTGCCATTTGAGGTCTGGATCCCTTCCATACTTCAGTTCCAGCTGCAGTTCACTACCTGAAATTGGGAAGGCTGCCAATGCTTTGGACTAAACACTCCATTTTCCTCTGAAGTTCAGAGTGCACCAAGACTCCAGCCCCACCCCTGGTCTCCCTATGAGGTCAGAAAGTCAGTCAAGAACCCAGCCACACAGCCAGTCCCCATCCATCTCATGCTCCGCTCTACAGCTCTTCCTAACTCTTATGATGCTGAAGGTTAGAGTTGCACGAGGCCTTGGACCTTCACTATTCCCTCAGTGTTTGCATCTCTATTTCCTTTCTCTATAAACTTCCCTTTTTTATTGCATCTTTGCCAGGATACAAGCTTCCCTACCTCATCATCTCTACGACTTGACCTCCTGAGAGATGACATTAGTCTACATTGTCTGGTTGCACATTCTTTCCTTTATCTTTTCTGTCTGCCTGGAAAATGCCTACATGTCTTCCATGCCTCCTCTACTACTATCTTTCTTCCTAGGTATGTGTCCTATCTTCCTAATACTAATTACTAATCTTACTATGAGTTTTTCTTTCTCTTTATATTATCCACCCATTCTCAAATAACTAATATACTAGTACCTGACGTTCTATTGGTCCTGTATTCAGGATGGAGTGTTCTGCAGTTAACTGATAGAGTGAAGGTAGCTGCAGATAGTCCCAATCCCTTGATAGAGGTCTGAGGACAGATTCTGGTGCCCCAAGCAATAGTCTAAAAAGGGAAATGTTACCTTAATCCTACTATAATCTAGTCTCTATTGAACACTGTATATATATTTACTTAAGGTAGAAAGGAGAACTGAATTAAAAGACGATATTAGCAAAAAATTCTTAACCAATGATCTGTCACCAGATGGGCAGGTCATGGTGCTGAAAACACAAGAAACATGAAAAAACAAATCAAACAAACAAGACAACTCATTACCTCTCCAAATTACAGAACTCACAGTTGTGTTTCCCCAGTGAAAACGACCTAGATGAAATTCCAGATACAGAATTTGAAATAACTGTCACAATAGGTTTGAACAACTCAAATAGGTTACACTATTTATTCCAAGAAAACAAAACATCTGAATCAAAGAAGGCAGTCAATTCAGGATATGAAAAGAGAATTCAAAAAGAAATATTGGAGACAAATCAAGTTGAAGTGATGGAAACAAAATAAACTATAAGTTAAATAAAAAGTTCAGGAAAAAGGTCTCATAAAGGGGCTAGAGAGATGCTCAGGTTAAGAACACTGATTACTCTCACAGAGGACCAGGGTTTTCATCCCAGCACCCACATGGTGGCTTACAACTTTCTGTAACTTCAGTACCAGGAAATCTTTGGCCTTTGTGGCCACTGCTGGCATGTAGTACATGGGTATATATGCAGACAAAATACCCATGCACATAAAATAAAAATTTAAAAATGAAAAATACCAATAGACTTGAAGATAATGTTGTATAAGGAATTGAAGAAAAGGTAGAATAGTTGTGTCATTCAGTCAGCTAAAGAATACTTTTTAAAGTATGTGAATGAAACATGCAATATGTTTGAGGCACCAAGAGAAAGCAAAATTACTAATTATGGGCACAGAAAAGGGAGAATAATTTCACACCAAAGAAACATTAAATATTTTCAATAAAACACAGAAGAAAGTTCTCCAAGTCTAGAGAAAGAGAACTCTATCCAGACAGAAGGGGCACACAGAACACCAAGCAGACAGGACCAGAAAAGAAACCCCTCATGCTTTATAGTTCAAACATTGCAATTACAGAGCAAAGAAAGTGTATTGAAAACTACAAGAGAATGGGGCCAGAAAAGAGCCAAGACTCCTCTAAGGGCAAACCAGTCAAAATAACTACTGACTTCTCATTGTGAATCTTAAAAGCCAAAAGGCTGAGAAAATTGTATTTCAAATTTGGAAAGACTACAATTGCCAAACCTTCCTAATATACATGGCAAACTTATCTGTCATAGTCAAAGAGAAACAAATTTTTTTTTTCCTGACAAAAGCAGGCTAAAAGAATTTATGACCATCAAGCCAGGTGTACAGAGGATATTATATTGGGAGGAATCCATCAGACTGAAGAGAAAGATTCAACACTCCCAAGTGGCTACAGGAAGAAAATAAATGAGATTAAGACAGTTCTAAAATGAAAGACTAAGAAAATACCAAAAATTACAAAATCAGCAAAATGGAAGGACTCAATATGCACTTGTCAACAATAACCATGAATATTAATGTTCTCAATATCCTTAATAAAAGACACAAACTAGAAGATTGGATCATAAAACAAGATCCTTTTGCTTTCTCCCAGAATCACACCTCACCATCAACAATAGACACTCTCTTAGGGCAAAATGATGGGAAAGGTACTTCAAACAAATGGAACTAGGAAACAAGAATGAATATCTATTTTAAACTGCCTTTTAAGTATATTTATATAACAATAGATTAGTTCTGAGTTCAGTCTTCATCCAACAATGTTCTTATTACAGTGGGTAGGTAATGCAGAAAGCCATAACTTGCTTAAGATGTCAAGAGTAAGTGTTGTTGATCAGTCCTAGATGCACAGTTTTGTCACCCTGTCCTAGGCATGGGGAACACTGAGGAAGAAAGGGTGAGAAGAATGTGGGAACCTGCATTGGGGAGATTTGTAGCAAAAAGGTGGATTCTGGATGTGACATAGCTGTCACCCTCAGGAACTTGCTGCAACTGTGAGGTTGCATCACAAGACCTTTTGAGACTGGTCCTGTCAACATTTGAGCATATATGGAGAGGGGCTTGTGAAGACCCACCCTTTGCTCAGAGTCTATTGGCAGGTTGCTCATGGTTGCTGGGAAAAAGGCTACTATTTTCTTCAGTGGTATAACCAATGATAAGTTCCTTGTTCTCTAGCAATTGACCTTCTACTCATGGTCATACAAGCAACCATGATTAAACTCAGTGTGTCAAGCACACAAAGAAGCCATGCAAAGAGGAGAGGAGGAGGAATGGCTTGGAAGAAGAAAGTGCTTATTAGGGAAAGGAGGAGAATGGGAGATAAAAATTACTAAATATATAATATATATTGCTTACTAATATAGTAATTACTAATGTAGGAAAAAATAAATAATCAGAGTGAGATAAGGTACAGCATTAAAGGGAGAGATAGGGATGTAGCTGCTACCCAAGGAATGCTGGTAGCCCTAGAGACTGGGACAGGAAATAGATTCTTCACTTGAGCACCCAGGAAGAACACAACTCTACCCCCTCTTTGATTTTAAAAATTGCTTGGACTTCTCATATCTAAGCTGAGAGACAATACATTTGTGCTGTTTTAACCCCCTAAGCATGTGATAACATATTATAATTGTGATGGGAAACTAACAGCATGTGCCTCTCAATACTCACCCATTCTCTTCTGTTACTTTTCTGTTTTTATTCAAAGTATTGGGTCTTCTTTAAAATTATTTCTCTCTTCATCAAGAATATGTGTTTCATGTTTAGAGATTTCTTTTTGTTTCATTCACTTATCCCTGAGAACAGTGCATGAACAAATGCAAGTGCCTGTAAAGATTTACTGAATTGATTAAGGAAGGAAAACTGTATCTCAGATAGGTAAGGAATCACACAATGAATGACTTGTGATGTTTATTGCATATCTTTGGCTTAGACACACTGAAGTTGGATACAGTTAACCAAATAATTCAGCTGGGAAATTTCTAGAAATGTCACTCTATTTACGCTGCTCCTTTTCTTCAGAGTTTTAACTGCATAGTGCTACATAACATACATAACCGTCATTTCACTGCCGCAGAGCTTCAGTAAAATTTGATGCATCCCCCTTCTCTCTCTCTCTCTCTCTCTCTCTCTCTCTCTCTCTCTCTCACACACACACACACACACACACACACACACACATACACACTAAAAATCCCACATCAGCTGAATTATTTTCTTCATCTAAAGATTTATAAACCATCTGAAGACAGATGTTTTGTTATCAAGCTTCATTTTGGGGCTATTTTTTAATGTTCTAATATAGAGACTAACAATTTTTTTCTCTAAAGGACAAATGGAAAATATTTTCACCCTTTTATACCTTATGCTCTTTCTTACAACTGCTCATTTTTTTTTATTATTTCTTACCACTACTTATTTTTTTTAACGTGGCACAAAAGCTGCTGTGAATAATGCATACATGAATGATGTGTGCCAATAAAGTTTTATTTCCAAAATCAAATGGTGGCTATAGTTTCTCCTTTTATATTCTAGACTCCTGAGAAAATTCTTGGTAGTAATGACCAACAAGGGTCTCAGACTCTTACAGAATCAGGATGGTGAAAGCATAGTAATAATTCTCTAGGGAACCATGCCCAATCTGCAGACACACACACACACACACACACACACACACACACACACACACACACACACACACACACACACACATACACAAACATACACACACACACACACAAACATACACACATACACACACACACACACAAACATACACACATACACACACACACACAAACATACACACACACACACACACACACACAAACATACACACACACACACACACACACACAAACATACACACACACACACAAACATACACACATACAAACATACACACAAACATACACACACACACAAACATACACACACACAAACATACACACAAACATACACACATACACACACACACACACACACACACACACACACACACACACACCTCATTTCAAGACACTGACTCTTATATGATTGATAGGACCTGGCGAGTCTGGAGTATATGGGGTGGGACAGGCTGCATACTTCCTCAAAAGCTGGTGTTGAAACCCTGAGACTTCATTTCTATTTCCATTGGTAACCTTGGGTTTTATTCTTCATGATTTTCAAGGGATTGGAAACCAAAACCACCACAGATTATCTCCTTTACTGAAAGGCAAGTACCTAGTCCATGTGTGTTCTGTTCATTCCTTACAAATGGCCACATATTTAACTCTGTCAATGCATACAGACTATATTATCAGCCCCAGCACAGATGACCTTTTCTCATGCTCTCATCAGACTCAAATCACAGTGGTAGGTGAGGCTACAGAGCCATCTGAGGCACCAGGATTCCATCTAACTTTGCTGGCTGCTGGCAGTCAGATTGAGTGTCCCTTTTGGCAGCTACCTGTTGGCTAGCTTGAGTTGCTTTCAACTCATTGAGACTGAATTCAGGCCACAGTCATGTGACTTTCTCAAAACATGAAATCTCCTTCTCCAGTCACCTGGAGAATGTTCAGTAAACTAAGAGGAGATCTTACACAACGTAACCTAATCATGAGAGCAACTAACTATCCAATCATATTAGCAATCTCATGCAAATTCAACCAAGGAATTAAAAAGACTATACAAAACATCTGAAGGTGAAGGGTCATTTTAGCATTCTGTCTTCCATTTCATGTAACCACAAGTATTAAAAATATGCATGTGATAGCAGACCTGAGGCACATGTGACCTCTTTGTGTACAAGTTACCTTTCCTGACTGAGTCTCTTCTTCCTTTTCCCTTCCTCCCCTAAGCCTCCAGGCATCTACAAACCCATAAGCCTGCTCCCAGACCTTCAGCCTGTGAATCCTCTCATTGGTGAGGCCCTTTACCTGACTTAGCTTTAGATTTGTAGTTTGGGAGCCATCTTTACCAGGTCTAATTAAATAGCTCATTGACTCGTCTTTCTTGGCTCAGGTCACACATCTCCAGCACTGGTCCAATCTAAGAATGGACAGTTTACCACATCTGACAAACAAAGAAAGAAGTCTACATGCCCAGTTCAATTAGCAGAAAGAGAAGCAGGAAGACCAAATTAGCATGTTTCCCATCAAACCCACTAGCCCCATAGAGGTTCTCTATGCCAGATGGTGCATGCCTTTAGTCCCAGCACTCAGGAGGCAGAGTCAGGCAGATTTCTGTGAATTCAAGGCCAACTCAGTCTACAGAATGAGTTCCAGGACAAGCACCAAAAGGACAAGCACCAAAACTACACTGAGTAGTCTGAACTGCCCCCCCCAAAAAAAACCCCAACTACCTAGATAAACCCCACATGGAATTTAAAATAATAATTATAAACTTTATCAAAGAATGCAAACAATTTAAAGAAAATTTACAGACAAAAATTTCATTGAACTCTAATAACAATAATCTAAACATATAGTTGACTTCAAGTAGGGGAGATAATCTGAGGTCTTTTGGATGGGACATTTTCAACCCCTTGATGAGACAATACTTTATGATATATCCTTAAAAACTCTGATAATAACACCAAAGAAAATACAACTACACACCTGAATGAAATGACAAAGGTAACTCAGGATTTGAAAACTGAATTCAATAAAGTGATAGAAACATTGATGAAAACATAAACTGAAATGAAGCTAGAATTGGAAGACTCAGTATCACAGCTAGAAAATATAGGGGAAAGTCTCCCAAGTAGAGTAGGTTAAGCAGGAGACAGAACATCAGAATATGAAGACAGGGTATAGGACTTAGACAAATTAAATGAAAAAAATAAAAAATAAAATATGAATGATGAGAAGCTGAAGAGAAATACACAAAACATGTTAAATGTTTCCCCTGGGAGATGGTACCATGAAGCTTGGTGGTTAAAAATTCTTTGGTACTAAACATTTTATTATTATATTCATTCAATTTTAACTAATTTCATTTACAGAAGTAATACCAATAAACAATGCTGGAGGGGCTAATGTTGGAAGTAGAAAGTTTCACTTCTATGCCTTTCCCTAGACATGCCCTGTCGGTAAATTACAAATACATGAAGAAATCCAAGCCTTGTCTGTTCTTCAAAGTTTCCATTTCCATCAGATAACATGCACAAGGCATTCTGTATATGAATACAGCTATTAAAGTCTTAATTTTAATAGTTATGGTTTCGTGTCTAAGAACTTTGGTTTTATCCCATTGAGATTTCACTTCCTTAGCAAATATATTCATTTCCTTGTGCATGCCAAATAAAACCAAACTCTGAATTTACTGTTTGACAACCAAGTCCATTTTGTTTGTTTCAATGTATGGATTACCTATGAGTCTCTTCTGTCTCTGTCTGTTTCTCTCTCCTTGTCTCTCTGTCTCTCTCACTCTCTATGTCTTCTTACTTAGATTTAGCACTCTGGATCTGATTTATTTCACTCAACAAGGTCCTCATGTTGATGTCTGCTGTTGGAAATGGTAGAATTTCTCTTTTTTTTTTTTGAAGGTTAAAGTCCCATGCATGTACTCATCATGTATTTTTTTTAAGTCATCTGTTGATAGACACTTAAGTTATTTCCATAACTTGGTTGCTATGATCAATTCTGCAAAATGTGTGGTGCTATGCATTATCTCTCAAAGATTTTATTTGCAATTCCTTCAGCTATACAAAGAAGTTGGATTGAATGGTAAGACTTCTGAATTTTTTGAGGACTTCCATACTATTTTGTATAATGACCTCATTGTGTTATACTCAGCCACTGTGTTCACAACAGGATCTAATGGTCCCAGTTTCTCCATACCTTTGCCCATGTTTGTCCTTGGTGTCTCCAGGATACCCATTTGATTTATATTTCTCTAATCATTAACAATGTTGAATGAGCACCATTTTTTTTTGTGTGTGTACCAGGTAGCCATGTATAAGTCTTTTTTTAAAAAATGGGACAGTTTAATTTCCTATTGAAACATGGTAAGGCAGTGGTGGCACATGCCTTTAATCCTAGCACTCAGGAGGCAGAGCCAGGTAGATCTCTGTGAGTTCAAGGCCAGCCTGGTCTACAGAGAGATCCAGGACAGGCACCAAAATTACACAGAGAAACCCTGTCTCAGAAACCCACTACCCCCCTGGAAAAAAATAACCCAAAAAGTGCTAAAATTAAATTTTGCTGGGTGGTGGTGGCTCACGTCTTTAATCCCAGCACTCAGGAGGCAGAGGCAGGTGGATTGCTGTGAGTTCAAGGCGAGCCTGGGCTACAGAGTGAGTTCCAGGACAGCTAGGACTGTTTCACAGAGAAACCCTGTCTCGAAAAATCAAAAACAAACAAACATGGTGTTTGACTTTTTTCAAATACATTTAGTAACAATGGTCTAATGTTAGTGTTTTCCCTATTATCTTGGGAAAAAAAATGTCATATTAGGGTTGGCAAGAAGGTTCAACCTGTAAAAATGTGTCATGCAAGCCTGGTGCCATGATCCCTGGAACTCAAATAAGAAAGCTGGATGCAGTGCAGGATGCAATGCAGCATGCAGTGACAGGATGCAGTGCAGGATGCAGTGGCAGGATACAGGTGTAGGATGCAGTGGCAGGATCCCAACACTCCTGTGCAGTAACGGGAGGCAGAGGTGGAAATTGGCTGCAAGCTCTTGTAGGCAGCAGAAACAGGAGTGATTCTTCTTCTTAAAAAAAAATTACCTTTTAGATTAGTTTATGTGCATTTATGTGTATATGAAATGTGGTTGTTTAAGTGTTTATGTGTGTATGTGTGAAGGTGTACATATGCCATAGCACGTGTGTGGAAGTGGCAAGACAGCCTATAGGAGGGGCCATTTCTCTCTTTCCACCCTGTAGGTTCTAGGGATCAAACTCAGGTTGTGAGACTTAGGGACACAACAGTCTTTACCCAATGACCTATGTCAATGGCCCACCAAATAAATCAATCATTTTAAAATAGCATTGTTCTTTAATAAAAAATGTTAGTTATGTAATTCCTGGCTAATTTTTTTTGTCCCATCAAATTGTTGACATTGTGTTACATGCCCCAACTTTTGATTTTGCAGTGGAGAAATCAGCCCTCAGTCTGGTGATTGTTCACTTTGAGTTATCAGCCTCTTTGCTCTGGTCACTTTTATCCTTTTTTTTTTTCTTGTGTGTGTGTGTGTGTGTGTGTGTGTGTGTGTGTGTGTGTGTGCTACCTTGGTAAAGACAATATAACAATACTGTGAACATTGTCGAGCATGTACAAAATAAGGATGACTATGATGAAGGCACCTCTGCTCCATAGTCCTCTCACCAAAGAACCTCCAGTCTTCCATATACCATCCTTTCTTTTTGTGTAACTTACACAGTGTGAGATTTGGGGTGCTTCCTGAAACTCTTCTATTTCTTCTGTCTGAAAGAATCTCAGTCATTCTCTCTCTAAATCGGGATTTTCTTTGACTTTCTCTAGTCTCCTTTTCTGAGACAGTGGCTGGACAATTATCTCTTCAGTCATGGGTCCATTTCCTGTCTTTCCTCAGTGTGATCTCTCCAGTTGTGTCTGGCATACAGTTCATCTGATACTGCATTTCTACTTTCAATTATACTTCTAGTCTAGCAGGTGCATCCCACCCCGCTCCCCTCTTCTATCTACCTCCTCTTCGTCATTGTTATTTTCAGTGCTTGGAATTTAAACCAGGGCTTAATGCATGCAAGGCAAGGGATCTGCTATTGAGGCGGGTTTTTCCGCCACTATTTTCCCACTCGTTAAATGCGTAAGCTGATCATTGATAAAGTTACAAAAGGCACAGGGTGTGTTCCTTGGAATTAGAGTCCAGGACCATGGTTCATGCTGTGTAAAAGTTCAGACATGTTCCTTTACTTCTCAAGGGCTTCATTTTCCCATTCGCAAAGCTATTAGCACCTGCTTTATCGTTGGGAAGGATTCAGTGAGCAAATACATAGAGATAGACTTAGGCCAGACTCGACGAGAACATGGTGCAAATGTTGATGAAGTAAAATATTTTTGTGTATTAGTTACTGATCTTGTCATGGGAACAAAGTATCAGGCAAAAGGAAGTTGGAAGAAAAATCTGCTCATTTCATCTCACAGTTGCCTGGTGTGGAAGTCATGGCGGCTGGGAATGGCGTGGTGACAGGTATTTGTGGGGTGACCTGTTCTACATCAGGAGGTTCGGCTGCGGCTGCTTGAGCCACAACCAGAGTGCTATAAACCTCTAGCCTTACTCTTAGGAGCCTATGTCTACCAGAGGTGGCCCTTTGCTGGTAAAGCTCTACAACCTCCCAAAACAGCACCACCATCTGGGCATCAGGTGTTCAAACACATGAGCCTAGGGGAAGCTTTTCACATGCAAACTGTACTGTTTCCTTTGAAGTCTTTTGAACAGACACTTTTGTATGCTGACTAGATAATTTAAATAGTAGAAATCTGGAATTTCAGTGATTGAATTCTTCTTTACACTAATGTCCTCCTTCTCTCAGTTGTATCTTGGAAATCTGTAGATCTCCTTGGATCTGATGGATTCTCTGGGTGTATATGCCTTGATTCGATTTAAGTACATGTTCTTATTCCTATAGGGGCTCTAAGAAAATTTCAGCACAGAGGTAGTTACAAATTCTCACTAGGTGGTATTTTCCAAATTTGTGATGCTGAAACACATGTTTATACCCGTTGTTAGCTAGAAATGTCTATTCTAACTCATTCTACTGAAAATACAGCTTGTGTGGATCCTATCTATGTGAAAAAGTCATAGAGTCATGTCTTCCAAGATGTCTTGGGACCAAGACACCATCTCTGCTCCTGTTGGGAACAGCAGAACCCAGACTCTAAATTTTCTGCATCTGCAATTGCCTAGAGGATTCACGTATAATTTCAAGGCTGGTTTATCTTTCTGGTTTCTGATCTTTATTGTGGGATCAAGGGAATACTTACTTTCATATAAACTCAGAATATGAAGTAAAAATTGTCACAATTTGTGAAAACTTGTCATATCTGAACCACTAAATCATTGAGAATTTAAATTCTTTGAACTTCATTTTTGTGTGTGCATGTATACACATAATGCTTTTCACTATATTTTTCCTAATTATATTTGCAATATTTATTACCTACTCATTCTTTAACAAATGACCAAACTTACAGATCACTGGAATCATTCTATAAATTATATCAAAATTGCATCCTTGTAAACCACTGATTTTCAAAGTGTAGGCCACAGATCTCTAGAGTTCCCATTCAATGTGTCTGTGAGGTTAAAAGACATTTATTTTAAAATCATATTTTCCTTCCTTCCTCCCTCCCTCCCTCCCTCCCTCCCTCCCTCCCTCCCTCCCTTTCTCTCTCTCTCTTTCTCTTTCTTTCTTCTATGTTATTGAGGCCCACACTGACGATATCAAGACCAAAGCTCCTAGTCCTTTACAAAAACTAAGGCCATAGCCCTCACTTTACACATGAAAGAAGCCCATTCACGTCAAATTCCCATTTCCCTTAGGAATGATGTTGGTAAAGCATCATAAAATCATTCCACTTATAAAACACTGACCTCTGAGTCCATACCTTTTTAATATTCTGTCTGATGAAATGGGAAGCAGGTACAGAACATTTGTGCTGCAAAGCAAAGTACTGTGTTATGGTGGTTGTCTGGAAGAAAAGGGTGTGTGACTGAGCTTTTTGAATAGAGGCTGTACTGTTTTAAGAATGCTGCGCTTTTACATTGAAAAATGACAAGCTGTGGCTATTCAAAATTGGGTATTCAGCAGAAATTGTCTCAGTTTTGAACAAAGTAAGCCTGTCAGTTTGGGGAATAATCCTGACAGTAAATTTTGCCAAATTATAAATGAGCTTTCAAGTGAAAATGAGAATTTTATAAATTTGTATAAACTTCCCAAATGCTTCAGAACTTCTTTGAAGAGGTCACTGGTAATATTAATTAGTGTGCTTTTCAAAATATTGAACCAATATTTTCTGAATGAAAAACTTACATTTCACAGACATGTGAGAGCTTTCTTCTTTTACAAGATTGTAGGACTTATTTGTGGTCTCTTGAGTTTTATGACCTTGGAGATGGACTTATGTTTCTTCCAAAAATGGTACCTAGATTCTAATAGAAATTTGCCATTTGCTGTAATTAGATTGGTGACTACCTTAATTGTCATCAGAAACTGATGGAAACAAATGCAGAGATCCACAACCAAGCACTGGGCCGAGCTCCAGGAATCCAGTTGAAGAGGGAGAGAAAGGATTGTGTAAGCAAGGGAGGGGGTCAAGATCATCACAAAGGAACCCACAGAAACAACTAACCTGGACTCTTAGGAGCTCAGACTCTGGACTGAGAGCGAGGGAGTCTGCATGGGATTGACCTATACCCTCTACATATGTGTGGCAGTTGTGTGGCTTGGTCTACTTGTTAGCAGTGGAATCAGAGCCTGTCCCTAATGCTTGAGCTGGCTTTTGAGAACCTAGTCTCCATACTGGGTGGCCTCATCCAGCCTTAATAAAAAGGGAGGAGTTTAGTTCTCTCTCAACTTGATATGCCATGCTTTATTGACACCCATGGAAGACTTGCCCCTTTCTGAACAGAAAGAGAAGAAAAGTGGATGGGGATTTTGTGGAAGGGAGGGGTGTGTGGGGGAACGGAAGGAGAGGAGGGTGGGGAAACTGTGGTAGGGATGTAAAACAAAGCAAGCTGGATCAATTTTTTCTTAGAATTTACGTTCTTGGAAGTCCATCAAGTCTTTAGTGACATTTTGCCCACTTGCCTGGCTAAGGCTCTACTTCTGGGCATGTACTAATAATAAATACTATGTGCAAATGAGTCAATATCATGAAGTTTAAAATCTGCTTATATGCTGAAGATAATGCCTGGACACATACTCCTCATTTGGTGCATATTTTTGAATGGAAAAATTCCACAGTAATACTACTATTTTAGAAAGGCAGGTTTTTTGTTGTTTTGTTTTGGTTTGGTTTTGGTTTCTGTCTGATCTTTATGGTGAATTTTACAAAGGAGACAGACAGGACAACTGGAAAATTTCACAGAGAAACAAAGTGATGAGATTTAGGTCAGTGTTGTGACTCTGGAAACAGAAGGCCATGGTCCAGAATGTGCTGAATTCCACACAGTGAAAAGATGTATTCTGAGGGAGCTGGGGTGGTGGGATAGCTCATGGCTGATGCCATCTGTAAGCTGAGTTCAGAAGGGAGAGCAATGTTCCAACATTCACAAGAGTTGGGGCTGACTGTGAAACAATCAGCTTCATTATCTTTCAGGGAAAATGTGACCAGAAGGGAAGCAGAGAGGAAAGTGAAAAGGGCTACATAGCTTAAGAAGAGATTGGAGAAGCATTTGGAGTTCTTAAAAGCAGGAAGCCTCTCCTTGAAACCCTTGCTATGAAGGCAGTTTGTTTCTCAGACGTGAAGCTGAACCGACCATCTGTCTTCTGACCTCCCTTGCAAGTCCTCCAGTTCTGCTGCCCGGGTCCAGTGCTTTTCCTACTGTACCCATCTGCACCCACTTTGTCATGTGAAGACTTTTATTTTTCCATTGCAGTAACAAGGCAGAATCATTTTAGAAAAGAGGTTTTCTCAAGAAATTCAGAGTGCTATATTAATCTTTTTGTAGACCAATACAAAATAAAGTCATTGCTATGTCATTTTTTTTTTTCAAGAAAAAGAGAAATGTGCAAAATTATTCAAGGTGACAGAAGCACCTTCAGCTCTCGTATGCCAGCAATGCAAATTCTTTATGGAGTGACCTTGGATCACAGCAGTGAAAACAGTCTGTTGTAATATGTCTAGGCTACTGTAAGACTGCCATAAAAAAAAAAAACAGAGGAAAAAGAACCTTTATAACATTCTCACAATCTATAATTTTAAAAATTGAATACTGCGTGAGAGGATATTATTCTCTTTTTGGAGAATGTGTCTAACAATTACATAGAAAATGTCTCTATTCTAGCAAAGATTGATCAAACAAGATTTAAGATTTGAAAATATCAACTTGAAATGTTTCCTTGTTTTATTTATATTTTGAACTAAAATGATATTTTTGAGCTATATGACTAAGGTACATAAAATTTATTTTTTAAAATTAATTAATGTAATACATTAGCAACTCAAAATGTTCAGTCAAGGACTTCCCAGACATACAAATACTGGCAGCATAGTAGCATGTCACAACTATGGAGAGAGCACCATTACAAACAAACTTCATTTAGAACATGTTAGTATGCAGTATTCAATGTACTTTATAAAATACACAAAAGTGTTTTAACTAGTGCCTAAAATGTCTGACCTCTTTGATCTTTATATACTTTTTCTATGTAAACTGACTTATGTAGGAAATGTTTTAACTCTAACCCAGTGAAACTATACACAATAAGAACAATTATCAAGTAAGAATTACATTCACAATGTCTAGTCCATTTATATTTGGCAAATTCAGAGAAAATACTTTATTATCTATCCTATCTTGGTGAGTCCAAAGTTTTATACCTAAGCCATTTTCTATCACAATTTGTATTACCAACTTAAGACTATCTTTTTTAGACTTAAAAACATCTTCTTAGATAAAACATGAGATTTTATGTCTATCAACCTTATAAACTTTATATCTCTTTTGTAAGTTTCTTTTCTGAATTTGGTAACAAGGAAAACTGAAACTATAGCTTTCTAGTCTTCAACTCCATCAGAGAGCTGAGAAGGATATAGTATTACCTGAGTAAACAGGAAGTACAGAGTATGCAACTTCCAAAACTATAGAAAAGACAGAGACATCTGGCTGCCTGGACAGTCATCCAAGGTTCCTCTGCAACACTGGGACATCTATCTTCAGCCTACAGATCTAGAATATCTGACAGACTTTTCACTGAAGCAGGAATTTTGAAGGACTGTCCTACCTTTTCTTAGCAAAGTTCAGCAGTCAGCTTCTTTTATGTCCTGCTTGTCCAATTTAGACAGCATATTGTTAGCAGTCAAGGCAAGGGCACTTTCTTGCCCAAATGTCTAGCTTTTTCAAGTAGAAAGCAAACTCCATATGGAAGTTCTTCAATGCCCATCATCTTCCTTTGAAGCAGATTGGTGCTATCAGGAGCAGACATGTCTCACTGTCATGAAAAACCTTATATCATTAAGACATCTTAAATGTCATATTTTATGGGTCTCTGAAGCATATGAAGACCACCTATCTATCTAAAATATGTCTATTTAACCTTGAGAACATACCTAATAGGATTACAAATTTGATTATTATAATGACTAACTACTAGCCTGCATTTCTTTATTATCCTAAACAGTTTATAATAATAGCTTTCAAGTACTAGCCTTTACATTACATTTTTAAATGAATTGCATAAGTATAATACCTTAAACAAGAGTAGAAACATATATATATATATATATATACCATATTATAACAAAAATAACCTTACATTTGTATCAATATACAAAACTCCACAACAATGTAAAATATTTAAGATTTGTAGTTCAAATATTTTTAGTTTAAAAGTAGATTCAATAATCTTCTTTTTTCCTATCTTTCTTATATCCCCCTTTTTATTTCAGAATGAGATCCCTGAATATAATCTCCTCTGCTTTGTTTCCTCCCTGACCATGACCAATAACAACTTACAACCAACCCCCTAAACAATGATAAACATCCATAACCCATTGAACGACCAAAAACCTTACTTCTTGGATATATGGGTGCCCTGATCTCTAGACTCCTTCCTATTGTTTGGGGTGACAATATCTGTAGGGAACTTTGAGAAAATTGGGATGATGGTCAAGTACTAGGAGAGCTAACTGTTGTCCAGTCTTTGTGTGATGGGAAAGTTCAGGGCTTATTTGAAGTCCTGGCTGGAGTAGTCTATGAGGCTGGACCATCTCAGATAGCAACTTTGAAGTTGTTCTGGATGTAGATTTTTGAGGAGACAGCAACAGAGGCATTCTGAGAGGCTCGATTACCTGGACTACTTGTCTTCTTCATTGGTGTCCTTTTTTTTTTTTTCCTTTTTCTGAACACATACAAACTTTTAAAGGTCACATGCATATCTGTATTAACACACATATAGAATGTGTGGTATGCACAAATCAGGTAAAATGATTCATTGGTGCCTGGCTCAATTGAAATCAGAGAGACATCATCCAGCAACTGATGGAGGCAGATGTAGAGATCCACAGCCAAACATTTGTCAGAGTTTGGGAATCCTGAGGAGAAGGAAGAGGAAGGAGTGTAGGAGCCAGAGGGATCAAGGATACCATGGGAGTCTCACAGAATCAACTAACCTGGGCTCACAGGGGCTTGCAGAGACTGAACTGACAACCAGGGAGCCTGCATGGGACTGACCTAGGCACTCTGCAAATATGTTACACTTGTGTAGCTTGGTCCTCCTATGGAACTCCTAACAGTAGGATCAGTGACTGTCTCTGACTCTCTGGCTTTCAGGACCCAACTACTCACACTGTGATGCCTTGCCCAGCCTTAATACATGAGGAGGGCTTAGTCTTACTGCAATTTGATATGCCATGTTTTATTGATACTCCTAGGAGACCTGTCCTTTCCTGGATGGAGATGGAAGAGGAGGGGATTGAGGGATGGGAGAGGAAGAATGGGGCAAGGGACTGGGAGGGGAGGATGTGGGGAGGCTGAGGCCAGGATGTAAAATAAATAGATGAATTTTTTTCAAAAAAGGTGATTTTTCTGTTCTATGTTTGAACACATAAAAGGCATATGTCAATTTATAAGTCCATTTGAACTGCATAACCAAACTGTCATTGGGACTGTGTAGCCAACAAGCATTTTGTTTTCTTGTTCAGCATCATATATTTCTACTGGGAAAATAGCTAAGTGGGACCTCCTGGTTTGTCAGCAAGACCTAGTTCAAACATTGATTTTTATGCTATCACCATGCAATTTATAACTGTATTACTGCATTTTCTGTATACCACACATTATTCAGTGATCAAAAGAAAAATTTGACTTTAGTTGATTAGAATCAGTTTAATGTTATTTTATCAGGTCTAATCCTTTCCACCATATCTAATGAAGAACATTCTATTTATATTTTTCCTATACAAATGTTCTCAAAACATGTGCTAAAAAACTAATCTGAATGTACTGAGAATGTTGATCGAAGATAAGTAAATGTTCTCCTTAAGAGTTTAAAATATAAAGAACAAAAACTAAACAAACAAAGAAGGAATGAAGTAAAGATCTGGTTTATTGACTACCTCGTGCTACCTTGTGTGTGATAGGCATTGTGCTCAACATAACTGAAAAACTGAGCTTCAAGAATTCCTAAGTTATAAGTGAACAGCATGGAGTTCAGTCTGCATTTTACAAGGCCAGGATTCTAGCTGAAGTCCCTCTGGCTTCAAAATCCCTCCCTGTTCTTTTCTCTAGACTCCAGGAGCATGAATGAGTAGTTGTCTGGCTAGAGGGAAATGTGTGCTACATAACAAGACCTTAAGAATAGCCAAAGAAGACTAGCTGGGTAGGGAAAAATGCAGCACATTAAGGAGATGCTTCTGTGCTTTTCACAAACCCAGAGCATTAATAAGAGAAGAGGACAGTTTATTCAGATTCCAGCATTTATGCTTCAGTATAAAACTGTTACACCCACATACAAATAACTAATAGCCTAAATTCCAAGAAGATCACTATAATATCAGAAAAATATTTTTTACAGAGTATATATCTACCATATTTTTGGAGATTCTTCCAAGGTACAAATATGAAAAATTCTCAGAAAAAATATGATAAGCAAATATGGAATTTTTCCAAAGTAATGGAGTGGACATAATTTATAAAAGTGCTATGACATGTATTCACATTTCTCTGAATAGTGATGTGATGGTTGGTGGTGTTAACTTGGCAGAATCTATAATCATAGGGCACAGAAAGAGAGAAAACGCTGGGAAACCCACCAGTCTTTGAAACCTCAAGCCCACTCCAGTGACACACCTCCTCCAACAAGGCCACACCTCCTAATCTTCCCAACAGTCCTATCAACTGGGGACCAAGCATTCATGAGCCTATGGGGCCATTCTCAATCAAACCACCACATAAACCATTTGCTTGGCATCAAAAGGTTACTTGGTTTCAGGATGGTTTAACCAACCTGGTTACAGAAACTCATAAGATGCAAAATGCTGGGAAGAAAGTGAAATAGTGTAGTAATTACTCCACAAATCTACAACCTGTCTCCCAGGTTACTCACACGGTTATGCTGTTGGTTATCTTTTCTTTGTTTGGCATTGGGCTGTTCTCTCTTCCGAGTGACTCCCTTTTGTAAATACCCTGTTTCCTGGCTGGAATTGCATCCTCCTTCAGTCTCGTCCATTTGCCTTTCTCAATAGTTCCTTTATTAAATATTGCTCAAATGTCCCAGTCTGCACACGCCATCTGTTTTCTTCAGAGACCCTGTCTGATACACACAGTTACTTAAAAGAAGAAAATATGCATAGCAATTAGAAAAGATAAACAGATTGGTAGTGGAAAAAACCATGGCTTGATGGAAAGGCAAACTACACTTTAACTATTTCCCATGGATCCTCTCATTTATTAACACAGTAGAAATGAGCTCAGGACACTGGAGACACTCAGCTAATGCAAGAGGCACTAGTGTCATATCAGGGACCAGCAGTAACTAGTTCCAGGGTCTTGCTGCAGATTTCCCCTCCACCCTGCTTAAACCTGCATGTGCACCTTTCAGCCACAAAAGTCGAGCAGTTCCCTTGGCTTTTTATTGTTCCTGGGCTTTGTAATTAGCTTCACCCCATGTCTGATCCTGAAAAAGAAAAATGTCCCTGAATTGTTTTTTTAGGGACCCCTGACCCTAGGGCAGTGGCTTGATGGTGGAATCTTTGTAGCTCTACGCTGTATATGGGCTTAAACTCCCTTAGCTATTAGTTCAATGTCATACTTACATAATTAGTTTTCAGGCAAGCACTAGAGGCTTAGAATGAAGAAGATCTTAGTTCTGGAAACTCTCAGTCATTAAACATGAATATAGAAAAAAAAAAGAACTTATTAAGGAAAAGGAGCAAGGTTTTTGCATTCTCTGTACATCTCCCCTTCAGCTTGCATGTATTACGGCTTATGGTAAGATGTCTAAATCACCATTGTATTTTTTTCCATTATAGAGAAATAAAAGAATATTCCTTAAAGTTCAATTTTATTATGTTTAAACTTCTTATTATGGGATATTACTTTACAGGCAGGGAAGCTAACCTCCTGGAAATACTTCCATTGGGTACTAATAACAAATACAAGGAATCAAATTTTGCAGCTAGACATTTGTGCTATCACTTTCAGATTGATAGTAAGGGATTAATCATGTAGTATACCTGAATATTTTTAGTTAGGTGGTGATGTCTTATTCAACATAGGAACTGTGAAGATTTTTATCCCAAAGGAAAATTGTAAAAAAAAAAAAAAATCACATATAGAGCCTAGATCACTAATCTTTTATTTTATCCCCTCCCCAATAAATAAAATGCTACCCTGCTTTAAATCTCTGTTGAAGGAAATAATGTGCTCATGAATATAACAGCAAAGGAATTTTATCTGTCTTTTCTCTATACCCTGTTCCTATGTGGTATAAATGTTAACTGTGTGATGATAGCGAACACATTTTCATCTCTAGCTAGGCTGTTGTGCAGAGCGCTCTTCACTTACATACATATTCCCCTTCAGATATTAAATTCCGTCCCTAGAGCTGGGCTCCAGATCCAAGGCTCAGAACTGGAGTGAATGCAACCCTTGGCATCCCAACTGTTGGCGCCCTGCCTGCCCATCAAGCCAATCCCGCCTTCATCCTCACTGGTTTCCTCTCACGTCCGGTGTCCAGTTTGTTGGGCGATCTTACCGCGGTTACCTTTGTAATCTGCCCCTCCTCGTGCCTTTTCCCACCTCGACTGCTTTTCCTCCGGCTTAAGCTGCCATCACTTGTCTCCCTGACTGACAGCAGCCTCTTAACCTGTTTTGACATCTCTTCTCTTGGGGTTGCTTTTGTTTCCCCCTCCTCCGATTCTAATGACAAGAGTGAGAGCGGTCATCAGCAAAACGAGGCAGATGATGCCACTTGTCTGCTCAGAGCAAAAGACACACTCTCTGACCCCTTGTGCTATCAGACTGCTTCTCTGAGCTCATCTCCTGCTGCTCTTCTCACCTACCCACTAGACTACAGGAAATGTTCCTCTGCTGCCCCCTCCCCCTGCCGCCTTTGCCCTCCAGCTCCCATCCTCCTTAGCTACAGCAGTTTTCTTTACTCTAGAATACCCGCTGCCTGTTTTCTTTCCCTAGCAAAACAAACAGAGATTTATTAAAGTAAAGGAAGTAAGAACTCCTGAGAGTGTGTGGGGCTCCAATGGAGGAGGACCTCCTACCACCTCTTAACACGTGAGGGCTTTACTTAGCATGCTTGTCTTATAGTGACTTTTCACCTATTAAAATGAAGCCTTACGCCCTCCAGGTTTTGCTTCCAGATCTTTCCCTTTTGCTTAAACTAGTATCCAGGCCATAGAGGCAAGTTTGTGTTTCATAACTGGCTCAAAGTGTTCTGAACTGTCTCCGCTGTAAAATTGTTTGGAGGGCTAAGCAGGAAGCGGTTTTGTTCTCAGTGTCTCTACAGCTACATGTAAGTGAAGATGAGTAGCAATACTTTCCTAAAAACAGAAAGAAGCTTGAGGATTGTCATGAATACCCAGCGTTCACATCCTTGAAGGAAGTACTTCCTGGGACAAAGGGTTTACTTTGGCTCACAGTCTGAGGATACAGTCCATGTTTTGGTTACTTTTCTATTGCCGTGCTAAGATACCATGACCAAAGCAAGTTATAGAAAGAAGAGTTTATTGAGGCTTACAGCTTCAGAGGGTGAGTCCTTGACCATCCCGGAGGGGGACATGGCAGTAGGCAGGCAGGCAGGCATGGTGCTGGAGCAATAGCTGAGAGCTTACATCCTTAAGACATTAGCCACAAAGTGGGGAGAGCGCTAACTGGGAATAGTGTGGGCTTTGAAATATTGAAGGCTATCCTCAGCTACACATAACCCTCCATCAAGGACATACTTCCTACACCTTCCCAAACACTTCCACCAATTGGGAGACAAACACTCAAATATCTAAGCCAATGGGGGCCATGCTCTTTCAAATCACCACAGTCCATCATGTCAGAAACTGTAGCAGGAGTTTAGAGCAGCTGCTCACTCTGCCTCTGAAGTCAGAGAACAGAGAATGACAAATGCATATGCTCAGAGAGTTTCTTCTCCTTAACAAACAATCAAATGCCACATTTATTAATTCAGTGTGCATTTGTACGCACACACCTGTCAACATCTGTGTGGGCACACATGCATTTGTGAGGGTCAGAGAACAATCTAAGGAATTGATTTTTATTTTTTTATTTTTTCCTTCTACCACATGGTTCTGAGAACTGACTTCAACTCATCAAGCTTGGCAGCAAGTGCCTTTCCTCACTAAGCTATTTCATTGGCTGCAACTTCCTCATCTTTTAGCATACAGGACCTAAGCCCAGGAAATGGTACCCCCCTCTCTTAGAGTGGGTCTTGCCTCTCAATTTACCAAATCATAATAATCCTGCATGAGCATGCCCAGAGCATGCACTTGATCTAAATAACGCCTCCACAAGAAGCTTGCCTCCTCTCAAGTTGACAGTCAGTACTAACACCACAGAAGGTCAAACGCTGATTACTCCTCCTTTTCCCAGTGAGTTCTGTTCATACAGATAAAACAAATGGAGTTTTAGGGTTAGACTAGATAGGTCCCACACACAACTCTGATACAAGGTGAGTAACCTTGAATGAGACATTAACATTTTTTTGGCCTTAGTGTTGTCTTCAGTGAAACTATGATAGTAATGGCACCTACCTCCTAAAGTTAATTTAAAGATCAGTGAGTTAGTGTAAGGGTATAGAGCAGCGCTGGTGTCTGGCTAGTGCTAGATACCGCGGCAGCCGAGGTTTGGCTGGCTGTCGAAGAGAGCCGGGAATCATGCGCCATGGTTACCAGAGTTAGAATGGGCTTTATTAGAGAGAAGAGGGCATAGGACAGGAGAAGCCAGGCCTGGCAGGTAGGAAATAGAAAGAGAGGGGCACAGGGAGGAACTAGAGACCGAGAGAGCACGTGGGCATGCACCTCTGGCTTTTAGGCTGAGACACAGTCGCCTGCTGCTGATGTACAGAATGCTTACATTTGCACACATACAGAATCCTTACAGTTAGCACACGCACAAATGCCTCACCTAGGGCATGCTGCAAAGCACAACAGAATCCTCAGTTCACTTGAATCTGAACATGGCCCACTGGGTTTCTTTTCTCCAAGGACAAAAATAAAAATCTATTCTTGCTGCTGTTTGTGACATTGCCAAACACTTTTTCTATAGACCATGACTTAAAAAAGAAGTAAAGATTTTTTTTCTGGGGGGTGGGGCTCATCAGAAATTGAAACTATTGGGCTTGGATGTAGGTGGGTGGTTAGAGTATTTGCCTAGCATGCACAAAACCCCAAATTCTACCTCCAGAATCACATAAACCAGGTACTGTGATTTAAACCTGTAATCCCAGCCCTGGGGAGGTGGGAAAAGAAAGATAAAGAGTTCAAGGCTAGCCTTGGTTGTATAGTTAGTTCAAGGTCACCTGAGATACAAGAGACCCTGATGGAAATAAAATTGTAACTTCTCTTAATTGGGTGAACAGAGCTGGGAGAATGTGAAGATGTGTGGGTACTGCCAGTGAGTTTATGGTGAATTGAGAATCTAGTCCATAGTGGGTTCTCAGCAAACCGGAGAGAAGAATAGGCTTGTCCTGAAAGGGAAGTTTATCCATGGAATGATTTTTAAAGTCTAAAACATAAAGCATCAGTGACAAAACAATTAACCTTTTCAAGTAAACACAGCAGGAATGTTGAAGTCACATATAACTAATGAGGACTGGTAATTTGGGAATTTAATATTATTACAACATTGGTGTATTTAAGAAACTTTCAATGTTCTGCACCTTGAGATCATTTCTATGAGTCATCTCTTCAAGCTCTTTGCATAGCACATTTTCACTTTTGTGTGTGTGTGTGTGTGTGTGTGTGTACCAAGTGTGTACAAGTTCCTCTGGAGTCCAGAAAAAGCCATGGGTTCCCTGGAGTTGGATAACAAAAGATTGTGAGTCATCTAGGGTGGGTGCTTGGAAATAAATTCTAGCCCTCTGGGAGAATAGGAAGCATTCTTGGCTGCCAATCCATCTCCCCAGCCTTCTTCTCCACTTTAGAGAGAAAAACAAAAACAAAAACAAAAACAAAAACAAAAAAACTGCAGTAAGTAGATTAAATGATTTACACAGGCATAATCAAACAACCAATGGTAAGACTGAGAGTTAGAAACAGCCTACTTTCTCTTCTTACCATATCTGTATCTTGTATGATGATCTCTCCAAATGCCACTACACAGATATTTTTTAACAAAATGCCTATGCCTGACTGAATAAGTGGAAGAGATGAGGCAGTGTTGGGGAGGGGGCACGGTAAATTGAAGATGAATACTTCTAACATGCCCCTGAACAAATGCGGATGGTGGAAGCGAGTGTCTCTGAATAGCCTTATTTGGGAATCTTAACGATAGTCACATTGGTTGATTGTAGCAGACGTGAATAACAATCTAACTCCAGGGGCCAAAGTCGGATCTGTAAAGCTTTGCATTTTTCTGGACTCTCTCACTTGGGTGATTTTATCTGAAAGTCAGCAGAGTTCAGAAATGCTGGTGGCAGCCTGAAGTGATAAGATTGCCCTTCTGTCCTGTAGCAGTGCAGACCTAAGTCTGTTGACGCTTAGTGCTGGATGCCAACTCCAAGTCAGAGCACAAGGAATTCTGCTCACAAAGGCTTGAGCCGAGCAGAAGCACTGAAATCATCATGAGTACACAATGTGAATAATTGGTGGATAAAATACTCAGCCAATTCACTGTCAGTGTTACTGCCAGGGCAGGCTCTTGGCCCACCTTACACTACAAATTATTGTTCCATATCCTTTCATTAAATCTAAGTTTTGTATTTCAGCATTATGGAGACTCCTATGCTTGACTTTCCTATAAAGTTGTCTCAGACTGTCTATTAACCACAAGGGCTTTAGGCTTGATGCTTTGGTACTTTAATTGCTACTGTAATTGATTTTACCTTTGACTTGGCATGGCGATTTCTTTGTAATTTGCTGATGATCAATGGTTCCCCTCTGGTTATCACTTCTCCGACAGCCAGGAGTAGAGCAATTCGTTTGTCTTGGCTCCTAACTTTTCTTAAAGACTTTAAAAACCATTGTGGGATGTGGTGTAAAATGAATTTATGACTTATGTGTCTTAACTGTCTTATCAGAAAAATCTAGAGATCAAAATGAATGAATATTGGTTAATTTTATCTTATATTCTTGAAATACAGCCAAAACTTTCTAGTATATAACATTTCAGTCGATATATTTATTTTAGAAAATTGAATGCTTTTGAAGGTTTTGAAGAGTTGGGATTTTTAAATTATACCGATTGTTTCCTGAATAAGAGTCTTCCCCAAAGTAAGACCATTATCATTAGGGGCATTATTAAAATCCAAGTAATATAAACGATTGACCACCACACCAGCATAGAAAAGAAAATGTCCATAAGTCTTAATAGAGATTCATTTAAAATGATCCATAGCTTTAAAATTTAAATATAAAATTATGAGTTAACAGAGTACAAAGGCATTCCATCAGACATTGAAGAGATAGACACCTACACAGACATGCCATTTAGCTCAGCTCTCCCCAGTACAGCATCACCTAGAGATTATAATCAAGGAAATCTAAGGGACAAAAAGAAGTAGTAAAAATGTACAGCATATCAAAAAGGTTGTAGGCAGGAATGTGTGCACTATTTATGATCCCTTTGTATGTAATTTTCTGAGAGGAGGGCTAAGATACATGTTTTAAATTGCTTGAGACAAGTTTTAAGCACTTTGTCAGGAAGCTGACGTTGAGTGGCAATAGCATAGGGGGAGAAATAACCACTGAGACATGCATTTCTTCTCACTAAAGACTTTGGTGTAAAGTTGGCAGCATAGATGCAAGCCTGTATCTTCAGTTACTCAAGAAGCTGAGGCAGGGGATCAGTTAGGTCCAGGGATCCTTAGCAAGCCTGGACGACATGGTGAAAACCATCCCTGATCTCAAAAGATAGATGAAAGATAAATACTGCTGCTTTGGTCTATTATAATTCTACTTTTAAAATTAAAACAATACATTGCAATTTAACATGTCTCAAGCGAATACACAATCTTATTATAATATATACTATTAATTGATTTTAGCATAGCAAGTGTTTAGAGCAGTGTGTCACTGATGTAAGCATTTGATTTGTTTTATTATGTAGACTATAAATGAAATCTTGTTAATTGATTTTAATAGCAAATTAACAAGGGAATATATTTAATGTTTAGACATGTAGATCTATTTTTGTGAATTCATAGTATATCATTCATTTTCCTACCTAGCAGTTTCCAGGTATTGTTTTTAACAAAGGAAAATAAGTTGTTAGGGGCTAATACCTTATCCAGGGATTCTGCCTTTGATTTAGAATATTTTCACACACTCAAAACATACTGAAAAGTATTTTAATTAAGTTGGTTAAAATAGTGAATCTTTTTCCCAATAGTTAAAATATTTCACTGATAGTTATTTTTTTCAGGGAATGTCAATACGATCATCTTCTAACTTAGAATTCCTGAGGATCTACTTAACAGAGTAAGTAAGAATTTAACTCATGTGGATATTGCTATTTCAGAAAGACAATGTGTCTGGAGATGGAGTCCTTTCCCACTATGGCCCTGCCAGGGCAGCCAGGCTGCCCTGGGTAATTTCTGATTTGTGGGTGTCTGTGGAGGCCCACAAAGGTTTCCTAATGAGATCTGAGCTTGCTTTACTCAGCAGAGCTGCATTAGAGGATTACTTGACCATGTGCATGGTTACGAGGTGATTGGAAGGGTCTACACTTGGCTGAGCTATGGGAAAGTCTTTTGCTCCACCACTTGGCATTCCTATAAATAGCCCTTTAGTAGAGACAGGAAGGGCCAGTGGATAATGACCCAGGCCCTCCCGAGGCTATCCTGTGTTTCTCTTTCTCTCCCCTCTGTCTTTCTATCTAATATCTCTTATCCCTCTCTCCTCAAGAGTACCCTGTCATAGAGAAAGGGATTATTTCTCCCTCTATGCTAGTGTCAGTCTCCCAGCTTGGCTCCCAGAGGTCTCTAAGAAGGTGAGAACAGGAAATGAACATAGCACCAGGATCTTATGCAGCTGTGGTCACAGAAATCCTTCTGTTCTCTGTCCTCTCTTCCCTCCTCATCCCTTAGTCCCTTGTCCAGCAAAACCTTTTATTCCTTCTTTAACCAGGGTATGCAATCTAGTCTTCTAGCTCCTTTCCTGCCATTGAATTTATCTGACAACTGATGGTCCTCTTGGATTTCTCCACAGATGCACAAGTTCTGTGACAGCAGCCTGTTCAGGAGTAGAGTCTTCATAATTAAGAGAATCCCTGTGCCAGGTGAATGGTTTCCTGAATGTTGTTTAAAATGTTTGATATGATTCCACATCAGAATAGTTACCAGTGTCTGTCTGTCTGCCCATCCATCTGATGATCTCTCTCTATATTTTTTTATTTTTTATCAATCATCTAAGAATCTATCTATCATATATCTATTATCTATCTATTCATCATCTGCCAATATACCATCTATCCATCTGCCATGTAACATCCATTTATCACCTCTGATACCATCTAGCTATCTAGTGAATTTGGTGGTGCTTTGAGAAGAACATGGTGAGAAGAAAGGGAATGAAAGATTTGACTTACAGAGTTCTAGCACACTGTAGATGTTACAAAGGTTGTTCTTTGCATTCTCTTTGGCACTGTGCTTTACTCCCTTAAAACTTAGGGAAGGACAAATAAGAGAAAGTGTTTATTCTTTTTATGCAGATGAAGACTTGAAGCACTGGCACATTTAGGATGCCCACCAAGAGTTGGTAAATACAAAATATAACTGAGTGTCAGATTAGAGTGAAAACACTGAATTTGGCTGTGCTGGGTGGGCAAGCAGTGGAGAGACTTGGCAATACCGAGTGTGAGACCTCAGCCAAGAGACCTGCAGTAGAGGCTGGAAAATTTAACCCAGCTGTTCATCCATCAGAAATGAAATGCTTTTTAGTGACACTCATCTCTGCCAAAAAAGCGGAATTTTTTCCCCCTGTAACACATGTAAAATAGTAAACAAAAAATGGGCACTTAAATAAAAGGCCCTGTAGAATTCTGTAAGTATTTTGTGACTTTCTGTCCCATCTCTATAATCTAAGCTCTCTTACTCTTTCTTTAGCTGGTATTTTGTGTTTCTTGTGCTTTTATTTGTGTGTGTGTGTGTGTGTGTGTGTGTGTGTGTGTGTGTGATATACATGTTGATATGTGTATATGCATCTACTGATACTGAAATATTATCCTTCTTCTAACCCAAATACTAGGACTTAAGTAAAATCTTGTAAAGAATTTTCTTGTTGATTTAGAAGAGCCTCATTATTAGTTAAGTTGCTAAAGATTCTAGGGGAATTTGAAGTAGAATTATATTTAATTTACAGAGATTTTATAGGTTAAAAAACTGTCTTTCTTTCTAAGAACATGGTGTATCTTTCTGCTCATTCAATCATTCTTGAGCCTCTGATTTGGGAGGGAAGATGGGCCGAGGAACGATGGTTAGCTCAGGCAGAAGGACAGTCAGATTCTCTTTTAAGCTTTGAGTTCCTGCTACATAGAGATAAGCTCCCAAATGCCTTGTCATTTCTCAGAATGATAAGACCAGACGGAACACTTATCACCTGAAAACATCTTTAAGCCAGGAAACACATTTGTTAAATTTAGTTGCTGGACTTTTTAGATGGACCTTACCTAGGTCATGACATATCTTCCAGATACAAAAATAGCCTTGGTTAAGTTTGAGAAAATGTCAAGAAATTCACACCAAAATTATTTATTACATATACATTTAACAGAAGTTAATTATTGTTCAGCCTCCTTAAAAATAACTTTTAAACATTGTGTCAACAGATATATTAGTAAATCTTACAGTTATGTTTATCCAAGAGTAACCTACATGTTCTTTTTGTTCTTTTATAACATTTAATTAGAATGTAATATTAAAGTTAAAAACTGATTAATTTTTTAATTGTAAAATTTGTGGAAAAGATTTACTGTATTTTATAAAAATTAATATATTCTACATCTAACATGTAAGGTCTTTTTTTAAACTTAAAAGTTTGTAGATTGTATACTTCAAGGTTTTCAAAGAGTTACAGAGCTCAAATTCATACTTGAAGATCATTCTGATCTTACCCAACCTGACCAAATAAAACCTATTGCTTTATCTACTCTACTGAGAAAGTTCCCATTGAGTTGACAATGTGTTAAATCTTTTAGAATGCCCCAAATATTCTTTCACCCAAGGACCACTGCATATTAATTTCTACATGAATCTTCTTTTCCTGTCTCTTTAAGGTCATTCTTTAAAAATCAATTGGTTGAAATGCTCAGATAAATTCATATGCTTTATTCTGACAATTTTTTTCTATCCTGACTTGGTGTTCTGAAACTTTCTCTTTCAAGCTGTTGAATATTAGACATGCTTTGCAGGGACTTGGCACATAACTCATTGGTAAAATACATGCTTAGCATGTGTGAGGATCTGAAGTTAATCCCAAAAACAAGTGGAAAAAAAAATGAAAGAAAGAAAATAAAACAAAACCTTCTGGGGTATACTGTCTGCATAGGTCCAAACAACTGCTTACTAATACTCACTTTAAATAACAGAAGACTTTTGACTTTACTGTTTAGTTTTATGTTTTCATACTATTTTTATTAATTATTTTCATTTTAATTATATTTTAAAAATCACTGAAATATTTCTTCTACTTTTCATTGTTTACACATTTTGGGGGTTTGTTCTTTGCTAAAATTGAACATGATTCAAGGAATACTTGTTTTTTGTTTTTGTTTTTCAAACTGTGTGCGAATGTGTGTTTGTGTGTGTATGTTTAAAAAACCTTTATTTTCATTTGGTTCAAGATTTAAGATGGGCCCTGGGGTAGTTACAAAGCTGCCTAGGGGATAGAGGGGCTGAGGCAGAGGTCCGGATGCTAGCCTGTGCCAAACAGATGAATCTTTTGCAAAGCAGCAGAATTACTAGTTGCATTTGAGTCTGAGAGACTTATTAGCCCATTGATGGCTGGGGCTCAATAGTCTGTGATGGCTGCAGCCCAGCCAGCTTGCACAGGTTAGGTGGTTGCCCATCTTCATGATGCATTTCACCTTTTAATCCTGGAAATGGCTCTCCAGGAACTGACAGAGATGGGTGTTTGTTCATGTTCGTTCAGAACACGAAGATCCAAGAGAGCCTGACTCAGGCTCTTTCTGAGCCACAGCCATTTCCATGGCCTCCTAGGCTTTGTGCCATTCATTTCCACAGCTTCAGCGCATCCTTCTGGGTTTGCAGTTTGAGATGGTAAGCACTCTTGCAGTTCTCCTGGGCCAATTGTGAGAAGTGGCCCTCCTCCTCCAGAGCTATATCTTCTTAGTGGAAATACTGGCCCTGGGACAGGTGGGTAGAAAAAAAACCCTGGGTACATTGACCAAGGATTTGTGGGCAGCCACCTCTTCTGTGGAATAATTCTGATGAATCTGGAAGGTCATCATTGATGGGAAGTAGAGAGATAACTGCAAAAGGATGGTGTTGGCTGCTCCTGGGAGGCGGAGATAGCGAGAAGGTGATCCAGCAGGTTGTGACTAGAGAGACTGGGGGGCAGTTGAAGTTTAAAAAAAGAGAATCCTGCTGAGTAATACAGCATTGTGTGAATGTACCACATTTTCTTTATTCATTCTTCAAGTTGAGGGACGTCTAGATTGTTTCCAGTTTTGGGCTACTCTGAATAAAGCTGCTAAGAACATAGTTGAGCAACTGTCCTTTTGATAGGATGGGGCATCCTTTGAGTATATGCCCAGGGATGGTACAGTTGGGTCTTCAGTCAGATAGATTCCCAATTTTCTGAGAAATTGCCATATTGATTTCCAGGTTGACTGTACAAGTTTTCACTCCCACCAGCAATGGAGGAGTGCTCCCCTTGCTTCACATTCTTTCCAGTGTGAAAGGCTTCTTATGTTTTTGATCTTAGCCATTCTGACAAGTATAAGATGGAATCTCAAAGTTGTTTTCATTTGCATTTCTCTGATGGCTAAGGATGTTGAACATTTTTTAAAGTGACTCTCGGCCATTTGAGAGTCCTCTGTTGAGAATTCTCTGCTTCGATCTGTAACCATTTTTAATTGGATTATTTTATTAATTGATGTCCAGTTTCCTGAGTTCTTTATATACTTTGTTGAAAACAGTGACAGCATGAAATTTGTAGGCAAATGGATGGAACTAGAAAAGATCATCCTGAGTGAGGTAAACCAGACCCAGAAAGACAAACATGGTATGTACTTACTCATAAGTGGATATATAAAGGATAACCCTGCTATAATATCCACAGGACCAGAGAAGCTAAGTAACAAGGAAGGCTCAAGTGGTGACATTTGAATCTCACCATGAAGGGTAAGTAGCACAGACATCGACAGTGGAGGGGGATGAGGAGTCTGGATGGAGGAGTGGGAATGGAAACAAGAAGGGTCTGGGTGTAGTCAGAGGTTTTCCTGTGTCCCAGCCAGCTGGCAATCAAGACAAATCTCTCCCACTCATGTCCCCCAAGTAAACACACAGAGGCTTATATTAATTATAACTGCTTGGCCATTAGCTCAGGCTTATTAGTGACTAGTTCTTATACTTAAACTAACCCATAATTCTTATTTATGTTTAGCCATGTGGCTTGGTACCTTTTCTCAGTTCTGCCTTGTCATCTTGCTTCCTCTGTCTGGCTGGTGACTCCTGACTTAGCCCTCAGCTTCCTAGAATTCTCCCCTCTTTTTGCCTTGCCTATACTTCCTGCCTGGCTACTGAACAATCTGCATTTTATTTATCAACCAAATCAGAGCAACTCATATTCACAGCATACAGAATGACATCCCACAGCACCTCACCTTTTCTGTCTAGTCAAAAAGAAAGATTTTAACTTTAACACAGTAAAATTATATATAGCAAAACAGTTTTCAAAGCAAGAATTACAGTTACAATATCTAGTCTATTTGTTTTTGGCAAATTCAAAGAAAATATTCTATTTTTCCTATATTTGTGAGTCAAGGTTTCATATCTAACTTATCTTTTATCCCTTTTATTACCAAGGGAAATTATAACTGTCTAGTTTTCAACTACATCAAAGACCCCAGAAGGATACAATATTACCTAAGTAAACAGGAAGAGCATTATAAACAACTTCCAAAAAAAAAAATCTAGGGAAACATAGACAGCTGGCTACCTGGACAATCACCCAAAGTTCTTCTGCAATGATAGGGCATCTATCTTCAGCTTATAGGCCTAGAGTCTCTCAGTCATTTTTCCTGTGTACTGTAGAATGTCTAGCAGTCTCCTCTGTGAAGCATGAACCTGAAGGACCATCTTGCCTTGTTTTGGCAAAGTCAGTGGTCATTTTCCTATGGGTCCTGCATGTCCAGTTTTTATAACATATTATCAGGCAGTTGACACAAGGGCACGTTTTTGCCTAGTGGCTAACTTTTGCCATAAGGAAAGCAGACTCCATAATGAGTTTCTTCAAATACCCATTATCTTCTCTGAAGTAGATTGGTGCTGCCAGGAGCAGACATGTCTCAATGTCCAGAAAGTCAAAGTTCTTAAAACATTTTAAATGCCATATTCTGTAGGTCTTTGAAATGTTTGAAGATTACCTACCTAATTGAAATATATCTATGTATACCTAGAAAATTTAACTAACATGACTATAAGTTTGATTATCATAGATGATTAACTATTAATCTATATTTCTTAAATGAGCTATATAAACATAATATCTTAAGCAAGAGTAAAAATATACATACAGTATAACAAAATTAACTTTAAATTTGGATTGATAAACTAAAATCTATAGCAATGTAAAATATTTCAAACAAGTTTTTGCTCTTTAAAAGTAGATTCAATGATCTACCATTTCTTCTGATCACATCTATATCCTAACCCCCTTTTTTCTTTGGAAAGATACTGACTATAACCTATTGGTGAAATTATTAAGGCCACTCCACATAGTTAAAAGGGAGGTTTATTTTGTGGGGTAACTTACAAATGAAGGAATAGGTTGTAGGGTCTGGAAAAGGTATGGCACAGTCCGGTGGTGTTCTCTGGAGAACTCTGTTTAGTCTACCTCCAGCATCCAGGGTCTCAGAACCAAGAGAGACCTCTCCTCTCAATCCTGGGTCTTCAGCTTCCTCCCTCAGCCCTGCCTTGTGGGCGTGACCATTACCAAGGCCTCAATGGGGGTTGGAACTTCCAGGCCAAGTCTGGGATGGCTACCCACTACATCTCCCCCTTTTGTATAAATAAGAAGGTTCTAACCTAATACAAGACTATATAAATGCAAACAATATCAATCAAAAAACACATACTAAAATCCAGGGAAGTCTAGAGCATGGGTAGGTGGCATGTTACAAAGATCATTCCAAAAGGTGTCCTATCCTAAAGAACCTGAGTCTAATACTTAATATATTCTAAGATATTATATATGTATATATACTAAGTTGTAACTATAACTGCTAGTCTTCAACCTCATCAAAGACCTGAGAAGGAATATAATAATACCTGAGAAATGGGAGAAGGACGCAAGCAACTTTTGGGAGTCTTGCAAGAGTAGACAGAGACAGCTGGCAGCCTGGACAGTCACCTAATGTTTCTCAGCATCGTTGGTGCATTCAAATTGGCTACAGGCCTAGAGTATCTGACAGACCATTTTCAGAAGCAGGAATTCTGAAAGACCATCTTACTCTGTATTGGCAAAGTACAGTGGTCACTTTCCTTGTGTCCCGCTTGTCCAGAAAGGACAGCATTTGTACTGTCAGCAGTTGAGGCAAGTGTTAGGGACCAAGATTTTAGGAACCAATCATGAACCATGGAAAGTACTAGCTAAGCCAGAGAACAAGTCATAAGCCCACTGCCCTTCCCCAGAGCAGTAACACCTGTTTACTAACCAGAGGCTCCCAAAGATAAGAACATTCCACAGTCAGGTGACATGGAAAATGAATGTAAAGAGCATTCCATGGTCAGGTAGCCTAGCAACAGAACAAATGGCCCCTGACCAGTGACCTTAGCTGACATCTTGCAGTTGCCCCACCTGCATGTCTCCCACATTCTACATGCCTTCCACGTCTCTTCCCCTTCCCTCCTTCCTGCCCCCTCCCCTCCTATGCTATATAAGCCTTGCAGAGAGAAATGAAAATTGCAGCTTGATCAGAATCTTGTCTTGCTGTCAGTCTCTCCTGTCCCCTGTCTCTTTCATTCTCTCCCACAGGTGGGTCACCCCTGTTGAAACCCTGCTGGCCAGGGCAGGCAAGGACAGTTCTTTGCCCAGTAGGCCATTTTGTGCCAAGAAGACAAACTTACAAATGGAAATGTCTTAGAAGCCCAACATTCTCTTTGATAGAACTGCTTCTCATAGTTGATGGTACACATGGCTCCAGACCCAGAGCTGTCGGTAAACTGTACCACTGCCACTTTGGAAAACTGAGGTGGGTGGAGCCAGAAGCCACAGCAGCATTTCAGTCTTACAAAGGTGGATATTACACAGAGAATCTGGCTTGTCTTGTCTTTGGGATTTTTAACTACAGAAAAAGGTTTGATTGTAAAAGCTATTGAGTTAAACAAACATGTAAATTTTAAAGGTATCTTGACTTCAAAATTTGGATATAAGGATAAGTTGCTTTGGAAAAGAGTCTCTGCTTTTGTTTCCACAGAAAGCCAGAGGCTGTGGATTTGTTCCATATTAAGATACATCAGGTTTGATCAGCCAAGACCACCTGAAAGGTCTCCGATGACACCATGGCCCAGATGATCCCAACATCCAGAATGGTTTCAAGGCAACTGGCTCAGAGGTTTACCCTCAAAGACTACTCCATAATCCTAAAATTTTCTTTATGTCCCTATAAGATACAGCACCCACCTCCAGCAGGAAATAGTAAGAGAAATTACTCCCAATTTCCCAAAATTATCAAGCTGGTTTTGGAGATGGAATTGGCTCATTCCTTCTCTAAACCCAGACATATTCCTAAAAGAAAAAGTTAAGAGATTTTTTGTCCCAAATCAGAAGAGCCCTCTGGTGTGGGACACAAAAAAAAAACCCAGTATTTTTATTTAAAGCAGATTGATTATAAATGCGATCTCTTTCTAAAGAAGAAAAGGGAATATGATATAGATATAATAGGAAGAAAGGGTAGATTAAGGAACTTACTTCTAAAGAGCAACAACTTGTTTAAAATGTTTTACATTGGTATAGATTTTAGTCTGTTGATACAAACTTGAAGTTAATTTTGTTATACTGCGTGTATTTTTCTACTCGTGTTTAAGGTATTATGTTTGTAGAGCTCATTTAAAATTGTAATGGTTAATTAAAAATAGATTAATAATTAATCATCTATGATAAACATACTGGTAGCCATGTTAGTTAAGTCTTCTAGGTATGCATAGAGACATTTCAGATAGATAGGTAATCTTCAAATACTTCAAAGACCTTCAGAATATGGCATTTAAAATATTTTTAAAATTTAGACTTTCTGGACAGTGAGACATGTCTGCTCCTGGCAGCACCATTTTACTTCAGAGAGGAGGATGGGCATTGAAGACATTTCATATCTTATGTTCACCTTGGCAAAAATAGCCATTTGGGCAAGAAGCTGTTCTTGCCTGGACTGCTTGATCGACAAAACATGCAGGATCCATAGAAAGGTGACCACTGAACTTTGCTTGACAAAATGGTCCTTCAGGTACCTGCTTCATAGAGGAAATTGCCAGACATTCTACAGGACACTGAGAGAAGTGACCAAGAGACTCTAGCCCTGTGGGCTGAAGACAAATGCCCCAACTTTACAAAGGAACATTAGGTGACTGTCCAGGCTGCCAGCTGTCTCTGTCTACCCTACAAGACTCTCAAAAGTTGCTTGCATCCTTCTCCCATTTCTCAGGTAATAATATATCCTTCTGAAGTCTTTGATGTGGTTGAAGACTAGATAGTTATAATTCCCTCAGTTATGATAAAAGATAAGTTAGATACAAAAACCTTAGACTCACAAATCTAGGATAGATAGAATATTTTGTTTAATTTTGCCAAAACAAATAGACTAGATATTGTAACTATAATTCTTGCTTAATAATTGTTTTATTATCTGGAAATTTACTATATAAAAGTTAAAACCTTGCTTTTTAAAAAAAAGAAACGGGGAAGTGCTGGGGGATGTTCTGTATGTCAAATGTGTTGCTCTGATTGGTTAAAATAAATAAAGTGCTGATTGGCCAGTAGCCAGGCAGGAAGCATAGTGTAGGCAGGACAAGGAAGAGGGAAAGGCTGGGAAGTGAAGGCGGGGAAGAGGGAGACACTGCCAGCTGCCGCCATGACAAGCAACATGTAAAGACACTGGTAAGCCACAAGCCACGTGGCAAAGTATAGATTAATAGAAATGGGTTAATTTAAGATAGAAGAAGTAAATAACAAGAAGCCTGCCACGGCCATACAGTTTATAAGTAATATAAGTTTCTGTGTGTTTACTTGGTTGGGTCTGAGCATCTATGGTCCTGGCAGGTAAGAGAGATTTGTCCTGACTGTGGGCCAGGCAGGAAAACTCTAACTATAATAACCAATAACAATTTGTAACCAACAACCTAAACAAAGACAAACATCCATAATCCATGTTTTGGGGAATGTGGGCATAGTTTTCTAGGCTACTTCCTGCTGACAGGGGGTGCTGGAGGTCTTACGGGGATCCTGAGAAAATTAAAGATAATGGTCAAGTACTGGGAAGACCAGCTATAACCTTTGTTGATACATAGCATCTGTTAAGGTTCAGGAGTTCTGGCTTCATCTTAATCTCATTCATCTGAACCTGGAACAAATCCATAGCCTCTTGCTTCCTGTGAAAACAAAAGCAGAGCCTCCTTTCCAAAGCAACTTATCCTCAGATTCAAATTTTGAAGTCAAGATACCTTTAAACTATGTATATTGGTTTAAGTGAGCAGCCTTTACAATCAAATGTCTCTCTGCAGTTAAAAACCCCCAAAACAATATAATCCATATTCTCTGTGTGATTTCCATCTTTATGTGGCTTATTTTTTTTATATTACTTCTGTTTTTTTCTGTAAAGATTTTATTTTTTAAAACTTTCTATTTTTTTATGTAACTGTCTAGATTTCTTTTTCCTCTTTCTTCTAAGCCTACATATATTTTTATACACATTATAAACCATATAAAGCCTTATTTCATCTGAATCTGCCTTATTGTGAATCTATTGCTTTAAATTGCAGAGTGGTTAGGACAGAGAAGCATGGTGGAACTATGTTTACCTCCAGCTCTGGGGGAACCATACTCATTGCTAACTCTGTGAAGCAGTGGGTTTATGGTTTCATCCAGCAGTGTGTAGCCCAGAAACCTTTTTTTTTTCTTTTTTCTTTTCTTTTTTTTTTAACTAGCAAAAGCTAAATACACCATGCTGTGCAGCTTGGAGACATCACTGTGTACTGTAGTGGGAATCTGCCATGCTGCAGGTCAAGCCCACATGCCATGGCCTCTTTGAACCTTGGTGTCTCTATATCTCGACCCGCATGAGACACAAAGTAGAAAGCTGGTTTTGGTTCTGTTATTGAGTGTTTAGAAGCCCTTTTTAAACTCTTTTAGGCCTTATGGAAATTCAAGATTCCCATGTTGGGCACCAAATGTAGCCATAAGTTTCTCTGGTCCCACCAGACATACCCTCCCACCCCCCACAGTCCCATGGCCCACTTATAAAATAATCACTCAGAAGCTTATACTAATTATAGCTGATTGGCCATTAGCTCAGGCTTATTACTGATTAGCTCTTACACTTAAATTAACCCTTAATTCTTATTTATGTTTTGCCATGTGGCTTGGTACCTTTTTCTCAGTTCTGCCTTGTCATATTGCTTCCTCTGTGTCTGGCTGGTGACTCCTGACTCAGGTCTTCCTTCTCCCAGAATTCTCCTCATCTGCTTGCCCCACCTATACTTCCTGCCTGGCTACTGGCCAATTAGTGTTTCATTTATCAACCAAATCAGAGCAACACACATTCACAGCATACAGAATGACATCCCACAGCAATCAGGTGTGGGGAGAATGGAGGCAGAGAGCGCTGGAAGAGATAAGTGGAGTTAGAGGGCATCTCTGGGAAGAGCTAGAAACCTAGCACAGTGGAAATTCCCAGGAATCTGTGAGAATGACCCTAGAGAAGACTCCTAGCAATGGGGGACACAGAGCCTAAACTGGCCCTCTCCTGTATGGCAGGACTTCTAGTGGAGGGATTGGAACACCAACCCAGCCACAAAACCTTTGACTTACAATTTGTCATGCCTACACGATGTGCTAAGGTAAAGGTGGTGCAGAAATTGTGGGAGTGGCCAGATAATTACTGGTTCAGTTTGAGACCATATGCTGAGAGGGAGCCCATCCTGACACCTCCTAGGGGGCCAGGACTCAGAGGTAGGATATCTCAGAGACCTGGGATAAAACCAAACATGACTTACCAAAATAAAGGTCAATGAAATGATTCTTAATGATATTCTGCTATACTCATGGATTGGTGCATGGCCCAATTATCATCAGAGAGGCTTCATCCAGCAACTGATGGAAACAGATATAGAACCACAGCTAAATATTAGGCAGAACCTGGGGAATCCTGCTGAAGAGAGGGAGGAAAAATTGTAGGAGCCAGAGGGGTCCAGGACACCATAAAAAACAAAACAACAACAACAACAAAAAAACACACTGTGTAGCATGAATCTTAAAGGTTCTTATTAATAAAATCAAACCCGAAGCCAGTTATTGGGGTGAATGCTGGAAGATCAGAGAAGCAGAACAAGCCACAGCTATCTCACCATGCTAGTTCCTCAGGTGATCCTGTTTCCTTAGGCTGGAAGCTTCTGAGTCCTCATCCCAATGGCTCTCAGCTGAACTGTGCTGCTCCAAAACCTAAATGCTTATCCAGCCAAAATGCTTAACCAAATGCTTAACTAACTCTGGTGCCTGGTTTTCACGTCTTATATATCTTTCTACTTTCTGCATTACTCACTGGGATTAAAGGCTGGGTTTCTGGGATTAAAGGCGTGGGTCACAATGCTTAGCTGTTTCTAAAGTGGCCTTGAACACACAGAGATCCACCTGGCTCTGCCTCACAAGTGCTGGGAGTAAAGGCGTGCACCACCACCGCCCAACTTCTGCTATGGTTTGCTCTGACCCATTTCCTAGCCACCATTTTTGGCTTTGTTCTAGTGGCTGTCTGCTCTCTGACCTCAGATATGTTTATTTCGGGGAACACACAATATTTTGGAGAACACAATACCACCTCGCCACAGAATCAACTAACCTGGGGTTATAGGGGCTCACAGAGACTTAACTGAAAACCAGGGAGGCTGTGTGGGACTGACCTAGGCTGTCTGCACATATGTGACAGCTACATTGCTTGGCCTTCTAGTAGGTCTCCTAACAGTGGGAGCAGGGGCTGTCTCTGACTCTGTTGCCTGATTCTGGGACCTGTTCCTCCTATGGGGTTGCCTAGTCCAGCCCTAAAAGGAGAGGAGGTGCCTAGTCTCACTGCAGCTTGATATACCATGGCTAGTTGATACCCATGAGAGCCCTGCCCTTTTCTGAAAAGAAATGGAGGAGTAGAAGTGCGTGGGGGAGGGGAAGCCAAGTGTGGGGGAGGGGAAGCCAAGTGTGGGGGAGGGGCTGGGAGGGGAGGAGATAGAGAAAGCTGCAGTTGGGATATAAAAACAATAATAATAAATAAATAAATGAATGAATAAATAGATAGATAGATAGATAGATAGATAGATAGATAGATAGATAGATAGATAAAAGGTTCACAGGAAAAATAAAAGAGGGAATCCAGGCTGGAGATATTGCTGATCTGTTAAAAATGCTTGCTGCTCTTGCAAGGGACCCAAGATCAGTTCCTTGCTCCCACATGATAGCTTACAAACACCTGTGATTCTGACCTCTATGGGCACCAGGCACACAGGTGGTGCACAAACACAATTGCAGTTAAAACACTCATCCATGTAAAACAAAAATAAATCTTTTCTTGAAAGAGGGAGTCTTTTTTTTTTTTTTTTTTTTTAATCCGAACACTGTTGAAGGGAGACATAGAGTTAGAGAACTTGGGATATATGTATGTATGTGTGGGTTCTGCCTCTTAATATCAATCTTAATCATAGTAATGTCTTGACATTTTAACTATTCAAATAAAGCTTACTATTCTGACCATTAAGCTAATGCTTATCCTGAATCATAATACTTGTCCTGCATACATCCAGTCACTTGAATTTAAGACCAGTCAATAGAAAACAATATCTACTACTATTGGGCAAGTAGCATGCAGCTCATTCTTGAATAAAGGTGAAGATATGTTTTTAAGCCTTTATTCAAGTATCTTTTCCCTACTTCACAGTCACCAACCCATTACGATATAGATATAAAGATGTCTCTGCAGAATTCTGGGAAGTGATTTCCAGCTCACATGGAATGCTTTGCTTGACTAGTTTCTTTGTTGACTATGGAGAACTTGCCATTGTTATTTAAGATAGAGTTGCTGGAACAAGCCAACAAGCCTGGTCAGTTTTCAACTCCCAGTTAACCTTCCATGTAGACATAACCAACCCAAAACTTGAAGTTTGTATGTGGCCAAGAATGGGTATGAATGCAGCAGAATACAAAATCATTAACTTACTTAAGACATTAAGGAAAGTTGTTGTTGTTATTTTGTGTGGGGGATTTGTTTGTCTTTTTTTAAAATCTAGAATGTGTTGTCTCAGGTATGAACTATGGAGATGGCAATACTGTATTACAATGTCAAAGGTTGAACACCCCAAGGAAGGCTGTTGTGAACAATTTGAATAGCTCCACCTTGAGGAACTAGCAAAATTAAACACTTGTTCAGACTGTCATGTAATCTAAAGTTCTCTTCTGAGATGATTTTTCAGTTTGATATTGCCCAAAGACACATTCTTTTTTATAGGATACTTTTGAAGTGACTAGAAGTCAGCCTTGTGCTGCTCAATGTGAGGTTAACCCCAGTGAAAAGCCTAGGACTTTAGGTTACGTCAACTTTCTTGATTTGTAATATTTGTTGTTGTCACATAGAGTACTGTATCCCAGATAAGGTAACACTAGCAAGCTGTCACAGAGATGCCACCTTTGGACCCTCCAGATCTGCTCTGTGCATCTCTCCTGAGGTGGATCTAATCTGTACCCTTTTGTTATACTAAAACTCTAACAACAAGCACAGCATCTCCTTAGGCTGGGGGGGGGGGGCTCTAGAGAATTAGCAAATCTGGGAATGGTCATAAGAACTCCAAAATGTATAGACAGGTGATCTGAAGTGAGGGTGATTCTGAGTTCCTCAAACTTATGACTATTATCTAAAAACTAATATTTGTCAAATATTGGGAGAAGGAAGTCTTTCAGTAATTCTTCTTGTAAGAAATATTGATTTTGAAGTCATATTAGTTCTTCATGGCAATTTATGCTTACTTACTACAGAGATAATTAGAATATGATAATATATCAGGATGGATAAAATTTAAAAATAAACCACCAGATTTGTGAGCAGTTTGAATGATTTGACCTTGGGACATTCATTAGGCTATCTATAACTTAGAGTCCTGAGAATTTTAGCTTGATGGTAATGGAATATTCATTTTTTAAAAACAGGGTTTAAGGAAAGGTAGAAAAGATCAATTAAACCACAAAATTTGGCAATTTAGAAGAGTCCCTTTTAACTGGAGGTAAATTGATTCTGCACACGAAATCTTCCTAGGTTTCATTGTGTTCAAAGTTTACCAGAGATTAAAAACTCATAAAGGATGGCAAGCCCTCAGAGTTCTCCTACATGCCCCTGGGGTGACTTCAGAGTAGTCAGTATGAGACCAGATGACTGATCTCTCAGAAAGCCTTGCTTAATGATTTGAGAGAGATTGTAAAAGCATTCTCAGGCAATTTCAAAGATGCTAAATGAAGGTCTCTAAAACACCACAAAATTGGCCAAAGTATGAAGCAGGGAATTAGGAACATGAGGTGTAATTATTTCTCAGGATTTAAGTGGTAATATCTGGGGTGGGGGGGTAGTGGCAATCACGAGGACAGTTTGGGGCTTTCTAGAGCAGTGTTTGTCTGAGCTTGACCTACTAGCCATCTGCAGCTTCTGTTGAATTTGTTTATGTTCTTAAAGTTCAACACAGTTGCTGGGGATTCATCCACACTGCTTGGAGATCTATAGCCACAGTTAATAATTCATGCATATTTTAAAAAAAATTAAAGGACTTTGCAGTTTGGGTTTTGAAGAAAACATCATTGGGAAAATTAATTATCTAACTAAATCCATCTAATTCTACTATGAACTTTGTTTGTTGTTCATGTTTATAATGCTAGCCATGCATGCCTTTCTATGTTATTTTCATAGCCTCAGCATCTATTCTTACAGTTAACAGATTAATAAACGCTGTACTTTTGCTTACTGTCTCTCTGATTCTACAACCTTTGAAACCCCCCAAAGCTTACTGTCATTTCCCAAGAAGAGTGCTGATAATAACAAAACCATTTAGTAAATTATGGCTTTCTGTTCGGTGGCAGAAGTGGGATGGTAGTTGAAAGAGTTAATGTGGTTTCAATCGGTGTCTGTTTTCGACCCCAGAGTGGCAAGTGCAGGGGAATAGGGTGACGGAATTTCCGAAAAATGACTTAATGCTTTTTGGTCATGTGCTTCGGTCCCAAGGTTTGGGGTTATTAGAGTGAAGACAATATTCACAGTGTCTTACACCTTCTGAGTGTTCGACATAATGTTATCCTTCCAACTGTGAAATGAATTCTGGGCTGTCCTCAAATCCCAGTAAGTAACTAAACCTGCTCTAATGTAAAGTAGGAAGCAGAGCAGTAATTACTGCACACACTTAAAAAGCGTACTGAGCTCATTTACTCGATGTTTTTAAAGGGATACACTGGGTAGCCAAACTGACATGAATTCAGCTCCTCATGCTGCTGCAGGATGGCACAGGCAAGAATGTGCTTCCTGTAATCCTGCCTTACTTCAGGCCAGATTTCATGATAGCTTAAGTACTGGTCTGGTTGGTATGCCTCTCAAATTCCCATCTTTGGACAGGGCTTGTAGGACTGTATAGTCAGAATTCAGACTTGAACACTTAGAACAACACTCTGGTTGCCACCATGCCAAAAGAATCATCATGAGAATGTGGCTGAGACATAACCAGGGCTATTCAGCCAGCATCTTCCCCTGAATGGGGTTGGGCAGTTATCTGTGCAGGGCAGATTCCTGAGAGTTAGTGACAATGCTTCATAGTCTGACATGGACTGAGAGTTAAAGATATGTCTAGAAATTTTAGGTGTGTGAATGTATTAAACGATCATAACACAGGCGTTGCAAGCAGTCCTGCTGTTCTCTATTTTATAGCTTGGGGATGTGAGGCAGAGTAGTAGGTCAGCTGAAGTTATATACCAGAAACTCTGAGGTTTGGAATCATGGAGTCTTTCTGCTAGAATGCCATTTCATGATGATGTAGGAATTCTGACGTAATTGGCCCCTGTTACCTACATATATTTATATTGCATGCCCTAGGTATATTTAAGAAGTTTCCAGACTTTGTTCTGGCAAACATATTGAACTAAGAAAAATCATTTGGGCCTGTCATTTCAATCAAGTAACACCTGGGACTGTGTGTGACTTCAGTAGGCCTCAGAAGGGCCATTGGGCTAAGAATATCAGATATTCGATCATAATCAGATAGCGGATGTTAGAGATGGGTGTCTTTACTTCATCTGGTGGAAAGCACGGTTTAAGAATGTTATTGAGCTTCCTGAAATAATATGGTTTGTAGGTAAATTGTTCTCGTCTTCCAATTCCTAAAGAATTCTATTACCCTCCAAAGACAGGATACAACCTGTGTTTGGCTAATGCTTCTTATCTTCCTTCTGCCAGTTATCTCCTTGAAGATGTCCATTTTCATCTTCTATCTTCATTTCCAACTTCTGCTTCCAAGCACATTACCATACAGGAGCAGGCTCCTATTTGTCAAATTATGAAAGCTGGTATGACCAGCAAATTCATTTTCTTTGGCCTACCCTTGAACCACAAAATGGTTTAAAGACAGTGGTGTTTTCACGTCCCTCTTCTGAAACCATTTATTTCATGATGCTAAGGCTGCGAAGTGCCAACCCCCCATCCCCACCCCCATCAGAGATACTCTGTAGCAATACTGGAGCCTGGCTTTCAGTATCTAGCAACTTAATATTTCTCTCACTTACACTGACTTATGGAAATGTTCTTCTTCTCTTTCAAGACAGATGCAAAATATACTCAAAAGTATATTGAGTAGGGAATACCCAGAGGAGAGAGAAAGCACCATCTTGTAGTTTCTTCAATTCTTACTTAACATTCTAATTGAATTTGCTCATTAAGTCCCTGACTCATCCATTTGTTCTTGATTTCATTCACTGTCCCTACGTCACACCAGGTGCTAATGACATAGCAGTGAATTAGGCATACTTTTTGCCTTGTGCATCCTTCATTCAATGCCACCCCCTTTACTTTCTCTGAACCACAGTCTTAATTTAGGTTTTTAAATGAATAACTTATCTGTTCTGAAAGCAGGGTAACTTTGGTTCTGCTCTGAAAGGGGCTATTCAGTTCTTTGTCCACTTCTTATTAGGTAGCTTCCAGAGAATTCCTTAATATTTTGGCTTCCTGTTGACTCATAAGGGTGTATAACAAAGACCATAGTAGCACTGTGTGATTTTAATGACCAGTCACTACCCTGAAAACACACAGTGCTTGGAGTTACAGGGCATAGGGGCCATTTGAAATCTCATCTCTATCTGGCTGCCTGGGTAGACAGTTAACTCAAATTCTGTCCTCCTTATGTAATTTCCTTTGTGGTTGCAGACATCCCTGATGCCATTATCTGCTGTTTGACTTGAAAATTGAACCTGTCTCTTTGAAATATGTTATATGGTTTCAAAAGTGTAAGCAAACTTGGATATTAAAATCAACTTAAGTAGAAACAAACAAATGAATACAGATGGGCTGCCGTAGGGGCTGCTGGTAGCTCCGCCCCTCCCCCAGCCGCCCTTTGGTGGCGACGGGCAGCATTTGACAGAGTCATAATTCAGGGCATGTTCAAAGGCTACAGATCCAGCAGCAAGCGCTTAAACGGTACTGTAAGTGATATCTTCACAACTTCTGTTAGGCTTCAAAATGAATCCTTGCAGGGACTAATACATTGAACAATTTTTTAAAAAGATGAATGGAGAAAATAGGCTGACTTTAATAGAGTACTTTCCCCATAATAGTGCCAATTTGTGACACACCAGCAGACCCACTTCAGGGTCTTTGCAGTGGTGATATTGCTGTTTAAGGAACATTCTGCTCTTGAGGCTTCATTAATTAGAATTCGTGTCTAATCAACATAAAAATAATAGAATCCTGGGAAGAGAACTATTTCTGTAGCATTTCTAGCTGAGGTACAGTTCTGAACATCACAAGTGTACTGCATATGGCTGTAGCTACTGACCACTTTTTTTTTTTCAAGACAGTGTTTCTCTGTATAGCTTTAGTGCCTGTCCTGGATCTTTCTCTATAGACCAGGCTGGCCTCGAACTCATAGAGATCCGCCTGGCTCTGCCTCCCAAGTGCTGGGATTAAAGGCATGTGCCACCACTGCCCGGCTGCTACTGACCACTTTACAAACAGGCCCTGGGCTGAGTTCTTGCTATGATTGGGAAAGGAGTACAGGGCAAAGATTCCAGGATAGATAACTGACTAGGAATCTACCGAATATGATGACCTTAATTGCTTTGGGAGAAGCTTGAGACAAGGCCATGAAGAATGCACAAGAGAACAGCAGATAATTTTTATCACCTTTTTTCTTTGAAATAAACTTTGATTAGTACTTGTGTATGGAACATGCTAAATTAAGGAAGAAGAAAGGAAAAAAAATCTTCTGTGTGCCCTGATCTTTGTCTAGTACCTACAGTTGTTTTTGTAGGAAACTGAGGTAGCAGCTATATTCTGAAACAATGTTGGTGCCATGTTAAAGCCTTGAGGTTCTAAGCAGGATGATGAAACTTTGCTCAAAGCCTGTGTTGAACCTGTATGTTTGGATAAGGGAGTAAATGAGTTTTGTGGCTTCCATGAATTCTAAAGTATGCCAAGCTGTAGCCAGAAGTTTTCCTGCATCCCCCAAGTAAACACACAGAGGCTTATATCAATTAAAACAGTTTGGCTGTGGCAGGCTTCTTGCTATCTAGTTCTTTTATCTTAAATTAACCCATTTCTATAAATCTATACCTTGCCACACGGCTTGTGGCTTACTGGTATCTTTACATCTTACTTCTCATGGCGGCAGCTGGCAGAGTCTCCTGACTCAGCCTTCCACTTCCCAGCATTCTCCTCTCTGTTTATCCCATCTATACTATACTTCCTGCCTGGCTACTGGCCAATCAGCATTTTATTTATCAATCAATCAGAGCAACACATTCACAGCATACAGAAAGACATCCCCAGTGCCAAGCAGAAGCAGAAGTTGTGGGCAAAGTCAACAAATGGTGCCTAATCCTCTGCCAGTTGTGGAAACGGATACAGAGTAGGAAAGGAGAGTGATGGAGGGGTAAGTAGATGAAGTGAGACTTTTCTGAACTCTCAGATGATGGAAGCTAAAGATGGCACGAGCATTAGAGCACAAATGGAACAGATCTTTGAAATATTAACTAACCAATTGAGTTCTATATGCAGTTTAATTCAATGACTTCAGATCGGTGTCCCGCCAGCTAGGTGCTAATTGTAATAAGCTCAGAACTTGGAATTGTACAATAGAAAAGTATATTTTGCCTTTAGATCTGCAGCCTCCCTGTTGGGTTCATAAGAAGTAACTTTTTATTCAACCAAGAAGTTAACAGTATGTTGTATTCATTGTACAGAGAACGATATAGCCCCTCACTACATTTTGTCTGGGAAAACTGAGTGCTTCTGATGTTTCTTTCTAAGCAGAGACACAAGTTCAAGGTCAATAGCATCAGGGACCTCATTAGGAAGCAAGCTTGCTGATTCTGTGGTTAAGCTTTGAGGTTCCCTGGGTTGCTTCGGCTTCTTTACATTTTTTTTGTTGTTGTTGTTACTTGTGTTTCTCTTCTTGGAGCTAAAGTGATAAATTACATGTGACTAAAGCAGTCTCATTTCAGCATCGGCTTCCTCTCACCAACAAAGCCTCCAGCTGTGTAGGAGGTTTTCTTTAATATGGAGACATTCTGTCAAATTCAGATCATGCTTATAATCACATGCTGGAATTCAGAGCCAAATTTTTTCTGCACAGGGCACATTGCTGTCAGGGAACACACATTGTTGTTGTTGTTTTAAAAAGCTTTGGCGGATCAATGTGAATTTCCCCTTTCCTGCTCTCATTGCTCTTCCTTCTAGCTCTCCCCTTATATCTTTGCTTCCTACCTAATCTTGTGCTGTAGATGTGAACATAACACATCCTCTCTCGGGAGAGGATGCTTATCCCTTTGATGGGTGTCTAGCATCAGCAGGAGAGTGGAGAAGAACAGTCACCACAGAATGATAATGAATAGCTTTCAAGCATGAAGAGAGAAAAAGAGCCTGCGCCATACAATTTATGTGAGTCATCTACAACTCTGGCCTTTTGATGTTCAAAAGTCACAGTGGACCTGCCTTTAATCTTTGCACATGTAGGTTTAGCTACAGTTCTTAGCAGAGCAGGAGTTCAAAGAGGAGAAACGTAATAACAACAACAACAACAAAATCTAATACAGGAGTAGAAGGCCTGAGCAGGCCAGGAGTGCTAAGCAGAATTTTCTTTTTAAATTCTGTTTATATGTACTGTATTAATATAATTTTCTTCCTTGCTCCTACTCCACCCATAACCCTTTCTCTCTCTCTTTAATGAATGGCTTCCTTTGCCTTTAATTATTATTTTTACACCCCCCCTACATAATTGAATAAATGTATAAATACAACCTGTTGAATCCATTTAGTATGTATTTCTAGGGCTGACCACTTTTTCTTTAATAACCAATGGGGGGAGGGCAGAGAATTACTCCTTGTGAAAACTGATTCTCTCTCCCTCCGCAGTCATTAATTACCTGCAGCTCTTTATCTAGGGGTGGGGCCTTGTGAGATTTCTCCCCATCCAGGTTGGGATGCCAACTCACGTTGTCACTTTTCAGGTCTTGTTTAGGTAACTTGTTGATAGTTCATGGGTGCAGCTTTCCTGTCACATACAGATGACACAATCTCAGAGCAGATGTCCTGGCTCTTAATGTCTCCACCCCTACTTGTGTTGTAGATGTATCAATCATCAGGGCCAGTTTGCTTACACAGGTGTAAGATGCCTTGTTTTTGTTTGTTTGTTTTGTTTTGTTTTTTCAACGCTACCCGGGATGCTGACATTGAACTTAGTCTTCCCATGACAATCATCCACAGCTTCAGCCTCCTCCTGTCACTCCTTCATCCAGAGTCAGCAAGTGAGAAGAATCATTAGGTGAAGCAGCTGTTGCATCAATGGCTTCAGGGTTAATTTGTTCAGAAACAATTTATGGAGGTTTGACTTATTGTTTTCCATAATAAAATTTCAAATACTCAAATGACATTGTCAGAGCAGCAGCATTAGCTATTCTTCAGGAATTAAAAAATAATTTGCCCTCAGGTACCTTATTCCACAATTGTTTCTCTCTAAATTAATTTGGGTGGTAGAGCAACTCGATGGAAATTAATTCCTTTGGGGGAATTGTTTATTCTCCTATAGTGTAGGTTTAACAAAACAAAAACGGGTACAATATTTTGTGTAGATTTAGTTTGTTTGTTTTTAGACAAACGGAGGTTGCATTTATTGTCTTCCTCCATGATTAAATTACCACACTATAAGAAAAGTAGTTATGTATGGCTACTGACTCGGCCCTGGTCTCAATAAGTTCTAGGCAGTCTCTTTCCTTGTGTCTGAGGTAGATTTATTATCTGAGAAAAGTAGGAGATTCTGTCCCCTAAAACCATGAATCAAAGAAAGGAGTGGTTTCAGTTGTAATGCCTCTGGGACTGGAGAGTAGGGACTAGAGACAATAGAATGGAGATTGACTTAGGAAAGACGCAGCCAGAACCTTTCCCCACCCTGGCTTCATACAGCAAATCGGATATACTCAGCCTGAGGGCAGAAAAAGACCAGAACCCTTCAGGCTGAGAGGGGCAGAGATACTCACCTACCTGTGCTGATCGACTTATCCCTGGCTCATTAGCTTCTTTTTTTTTTTTTTTTTTTTTTTTAAAGATTTATTTATTTATTATGTATACAGTATTCTGTTTGCATGTATCCCTGCAGGCCAGAAGAGGGTGCCAGATCTCATTACAGACGGTTGTGAGCCACCATGTGGTTGCTGGGAATTAAACTCAGGACATCTGGAAGAACAGTGTTCTCAACCTCTGAGCCATCTCTCCAGCCCATAGCTCCTCTTCTTGAAAGTACTTTTCTTTTCTTAGCAGACAATCTCTATTTCTATTTCTAACTATGGGTCCCTGGTGTGATCCTTTGTCTGGAGACATGGAGCTTGGGGTGACCTCTGAACTCAAATTCAAAACCTGGTAATAAGCGCGGTTTTCCTTCCTATTTCTTTTTAAGATATTGGCCAAAATTTAAGTATGCTTTCTCTGAAATTCAGGCTTCTAGGTGTTTCTCTGATAACTCCTGCCCTGCTTTACAGACACTGAACAACGTACACGACCAACTTCAAAGATAAGATTTTTCTTTCCTCTTCTCCATCATCTTCCTCCTGACAGCTGCCGGGATTTACAGCTTGCTTGTGCTTTGTTTCTTTCCTCAAACTCTAATAAAAAAGGTCCTTAAGCTTCCTTCTGAGCATTTTTGAAATTCTTTCATTAACAAGATTACGAATGTATAAAAGGAAACCCTGGATTCTCTGATAACACAGCGTTCATGTTCTTGTGATTTAGGAATTTCATTTCCTTCTCTTAATCTATCTAGGTTTTCAGCTTAAGATGGACTTATTTGTATGACTCTGCTTAGCTTTTCTCACAGGCATAATATATCAAGAAGGCTATCACTAATGAGGGAGAGGTCCAGACTTGGGGTCCGGCAGTGGTGGGCAGCGCTGGCAAGCCATTCCTTCCCTGCCTCTGAGCCCTACTTTCCCCATGAACCAAAAGAAATTAAGAGCTTCTTCCTTACAACATCATTGTGAAAACTCAAGGTGAAAAGCACCAGCTAAATGAAAGACATTTAGGTTGTATCCTCTGGGATTTCCTTGTTCACAAAAATGTTTTATACTGATTGATTATGTCCCATGTTAAAATTTAATCCACGGGGTATAAATCTTGAATTAGGGCACTCAAAACATGCTGCTATTAAATGAATGTAAGTCAAAGGGATGCAGTAAGGGAATCTAAATGATTTGCATGTCTCTACCCACTTCATTCATTGAGTCTTTATTGTGTTCCCACAGTGTATAGAAAGTACTTCAAGTATCAAGATGAATGTCTCTGAATTTATAAATCTGATAAAAGTCTTGCTTTTGTAAAAGGCCACATCAAAGTGAAAACTGTCTATATGATAGGTTTTACAACATGGTTTGTACAGAGTAGGTTCTTCCAACAGGAGAATGACAACACAGTGTAGGCATGGGTGTGGGGCAGAAAAAAATCAATCTAAAGATTAAACTTGCCCAAGGCTCTTGTTGTCTTGCACCCACATATATAAGTCCTGCCTTTGAAAACACAGAGCAGTGAGTGGCTATCCAGAGAAGGTTGAAAGATTCACTGGGAGAAAGAAATTCCAACGGATGTCATTCTCTCTCTAGCTTGTGCTGAATGGCTTACACATACAAGCTCATTCTATTACCAGAAGGAGTGTTGCCTACTGGCTCAGTGGATGTATTCTTGACAGTCCTATAAACCTATATTTTAACCTAGTTTGTCAAACTTTGCTATTTGTATTATATGACACACTAATCTCTAAGCCTTTCTGTCTGTATAGGAGGCGTAAGCAAGCTACTTAGGGAAGTCAGCATGGGGTTTCTTAGAGAGCTTCTAATGCAACCAACTGTATCCAGCACATAGTGAGTGCTCAGCAGGCACCCTGGATGTTCTTGTTGGTAGGTTGTGAGGCTGTATCATCAGTATCAAATGCCATCAAGCTCAATAAGGAGCATTCTCAATACTAGTGGTAGAAGAATCAGAGAATCAGGATTAGAATCCACCACAAAACCCCAAATCTTGAACACTAAAAGAAGTTATAATCAGGGATTGGGGATTTAGCTCAGTGGTAGAGTGCTTGCCTAGCAAGTACAAGGCCCTGGGTTTGATCCTCAGCTCAAAAAAAAAAAAAAATCAAACTGATTTCTGAAGTGTTCAGGAATATGCCAAAAACTGGAGATAACCACTTCATTTTTGAAGTGCTTTTGAAGGCTTGGGCTGATGTGCTGTGTCAATTGGAGAAAGGACTCTCTCTCTCTCTCTCTCTCTCTCTCTCTCTCTCTCCTTCCCCCTCCCGTGTGTGTGTGTGTGTGTGTGTGTGTGTGTGTGTGTGTGTGTGTGCAAGTATAAAAGCCAGATTGAACTTGGGTATCCTCAATTGCTCTCCATCCAGCTTTTGAGACATAGTTTCTCACTGAACCTGGATAGGCTTTTTGGCCAGAGAGTTCTAGGAATCCTCCTTTCTCTACTTCCTATGTTCCACAATTATAAGCAAAAATGTCATATCCATCTTTTTTTGGAATATATGGTTTCATTTTATAGACATTTAATTTAGAATATGATACCTAACAATTATATTTTCATCAAAGTTGGGTATGGTGGCATACACATTTAATCTCAGCACCCTAGAGACAGAATCAGGCAGATGTCTGTGAGTTCAAGGCCAATTTGATCTACATAGCAAGCTCCAAAACAGCCATGGCTTTATATTCAGACACTTTGTCAAAAAAAAAAAAAAAAAGCAAGTATTTATTGAAGTGCTGAATATATACAAGCAATTGTGAAATGCTCATAATAAGGTTATTTCTATGCTGTTTATTTTTCAAATTAATATTTTTATTTATTCTTTGGGACTTTCACCTCATACACCCCTATCACACTCACTTCCCAGTCCTTTCCTGTCTGTTCTTCTCCCCTACTGTGGGATATTTGTACGCTGTGTGAAGGTGTATTGTTGTGATTGGTGTAATAAAAAGCTGAAGGGCCAATAGCTAGGCAGGAGAGATAGGTGGAACTTCTGGGCAAAGACAGAGGAAGTAGGAGATGAATCGAGGTGTGTGGGACACCATCCAGACATGGATTGGAAAAGAGGTAAAAGCCACGTGGTAGATTGTAGACTAATAAAAAAATATGGGTTAATTTAAGTTATAAGAGCTAGTAGGACAATCTTAATCTAAGGCCAAGCTTTCAAAATTAATAATAAATCTCTGTGTTATTGTTTGTGAGCTGGTGGCCCAAAGGAAAGTCTGATTACAACCTTCCCTCACCCCCCCCCCCCCCCAAAAAAAAGAAGGAAAAAAAACCAAGTCCAATTTGTGTTGTCAGTATATTCACTGGAGCATAGTTGAGCTCCCAAAGGCCTGTCCCCTAAAGAAAGTTGACCCTTTCCTACCTGCACCCCCATCAGAAGCCATCAGTTGTGGAGTACTACACTTTAGCATCCTTATCATAATTTTTAACAGTTCTTTGTGATGATTTCCTTTTTAGGTTGTTGCTTTTTCAGTGGGGAGCTGAGGTGGGGTAGAGGTAGTCACAAAAGCCTTCCATGTCCCTCTTTCTAAATTGTGTTTCTGCAGTCATCTGAATCACTGTTGAAGTAGCTTCCTTAATCTTTACAGTTGGCTGGGGCTGGGATCATGGGCTTCCTAATGGTTTCTGGCAGAGATCATGAACAAAGGCCCCAGCCGAAGTAGGATCACAGACCCAGACAAGACCCCCAGAGGCAGTGGACTGAACAACAGTATGGCCTCAGGTGGCAGCTCAGGCCACTCAGATTGGTATGGCCCCCAGCAGTATCACCACCTGAGGACAAAATGGCTTCAGGTTGCAGACTACAGACATCTGCACAGCCTTCAGTGGCAACATAGGTCACAGACCCCTGGTGCAGTAGGACCTCAGACCTAGACATGGCCCTCAGTGGTGGCAGGAACCCAGATATCACATTGGCCTTAGGTGGCAGCCCAGGCAGCTCACATCAACATAGCCCCTGGGAGCAGCATGTCCCATGGACATCAACATGGCTTCAGAATGTGGCTTAGACCATTAACATCATAATGGCCTTCAGAGGTTAACACAACCATGGACATCAACATCAACCCAGGGACCCAGGCTGCAGTAGGATCATGGACCCACATATGGCCCCCTGCAGCTGCACAACTGACAGCATGGAGGACATTAACAAGGCTTCACACTGCAGCACAGACTATGGACATGTGCATGGCCTCTCTTGGCAACACAGGCCACAGACATCAACAGAGACCAAGGCTGCTGTAGGACCATGGACCCGGATATCATGATGGTCTCAGGTGGCAGTGCAGGCAGCTCACATCCATATGGCCCCCATTGGCAGCACAAACCATGCTCTTTTTTTAAAAGTAACTATTCTTTTGATATCCCCAAATCATTTGAGTATTTATTTTATTTATTTGTGTTACTGGGAATGGAATTCATAACATTGTGAATGCTAGTCAAATGTTCTTTGACAGAGCTTTGCCCTTAGCTCCTCCCCCATATAAATGCCTTTTTATGTGGATAATGAGATTGAACTCATGTCCTCAGTTTTCACAAGTGCAAACCAACTGAACCCAGTAACAAGAACTCATTTTAAAAACATTTATCCACATTACTGCAAAGCACATCAAAGGTAGGAATTTGTAATTGATGGCGTGATAAGCATTAGCAACTTCTGTGCTCACTGAGAAATCTCTAGTTCTTTCTCGGACAAGAGAATTACTTCCATTCATATGTCAGAAGCTGTGTAAATTGGATGCCAATCACTAGTCTTTGGCTACAATGTGCATACGTCTCTGTAGCTCTCTTCCAATGGCAGTATTTTGTGAGTCCAGAGTAAGTTTGCCTTACCTTTAGGTTTTTGTCTTTTTGTCTTGATGTCTCTCAGGCATTCTTGGAGCCCATATGTCATTATTGATGGAGGTGTCATTCCCTACTCCAGTGATGATGAACTGTCAGCCACAATTCCCACTCCTGTACGCTTCAGGCTCCAATACCTTACAGCTCAGTTTTCTTGAGCACACCTGTTTCTTAGTAACAAGTGGAGTCCTTGTAGGGGGGAGCCTATGTTTTGCACTTATAACCCTATGTTTAAATCTTAGACAAGTAACTTCTGTCAGTTTCCTCCACTGTAAAGGGAGATATCTATATTATTGGTTGTCATAGTAACCAACTGTAAGCAGTTGTTATCATAAATTGTAATATTCAAGAAGAAAATATTCATTTTCTCTCATACAAGGACTGGGACCTACGAGGCTTTTCTCTTTGTGCGTGTGCAGATTGGGGATGAAACCCAAAGCATTGCTCACGCTATGCAGGTGTTCTACCAGTGAGCTCCATGCTCAGCACTAAACCACCTGGAGTTTGATGTGAAAACTTACTGTATTTGAGGTATCTTTAAATAATTAGATTGTTTAACTCTTGACACCTTAATCATTTTCCAAAATGAGTAACAGTCTGTTAAATACCCCCCCCCTCCTCCAAAATATCAACATTCATGGAAGGTCTAGGTCTGTAACCCAGGGGACAAACTGACCTGACCTCACTTATGAGGATCTGATATCTCTTGCTAGGGACCAACTGCTGCCATCCATATATCTCTCCTCAGTTACAGTGACATACCCAATGGAAGACACATTTTACCTTCTCTTGTATATCTCTGCTCTAACCATGTTCACCAAGCTACACTTTTCTCCTTTGCCTTAGCTCTGCCTCCAGATGCTCATCGTCCAGTTGGACTTTGTGTTGTATTTGTCCTTATTGCCGGGTTTCATCTGCTTCACTTGCTTCCTTACTTGACAGTTCAAACGGGCTGTTAGATTGGGATTTAACCCAACTTGACTAGAATCTCATAAGAGAAGGTCAGCCGAGGAGAGGTCATGTGAGGGCACAGTAAGAATGCAGCCACCCGCAAGCCTTGCTTAACGTGCTCAGGAGTAACGGAACTTGATGGCAACTTAATTTTACCTCTGCCTTCTCCAGACAGCAAGAAAATAAATTTCCTTCCACTGTTTAAACCACTCAGTGGGTGGTACTTTGTGAAGTCAGCTCAAGCAAACCAATGCAATAGGCCTTGTAATTTTGGAGCAAAGCAATTTAGATAGACCTCAGTGCAGAAGGACAAATTTCCCCCATTTGTTCCTCAGCAAACCATGGATGAAGGAAGCTTCAGGCTCTATTACTACCTCTGTAGAACCAGACAACTCCAGCTCAATCCATACACAAGAGTTGAAGTCCAGTGCGGATTATACTAACTGTGCTTCATGTACTGGCAACTCTCTCCATTCAGCTAAAGAAAATTGTATGTAGACACTTTGATAATAACTGAATGACCCTGCATGGTGTGATTTTCTTCCAAAAACTCTTTCCATCCCTACTTTTATTTTAGCGCTCCATTTTTTTTTTTAAAGCAACTTGCAGAAAACACTGTGAAAACTGACATTTTCAGGCAGGTCTGGGGCACTATGTGGGGCACTCAGGCAACCTTACCTGAGAGATGACCTCTGCCTTTTCATGCGCCAAGTTCTGATCACAGTGGGAAATTTGAACTCATTATAAAGTAGAATTCTGCTGCCAGAAACTGGGTACCATATGTCCTCCTTAGTGATAAGGCTGACATTTGCTTCCATTGAAAATCTGAAAGTCAAGCCATTGTGCTAATGCTCAAGGGAGGAACCTGCTGCTGATACCTGCATCAACCCAAACTTTGACAGACAGAGCCCTGGGATCCTGAGCGCTTTCACATCAGTGCATCCTGATGGTGAGGCCATGATGTGGGGACTTTGAGGCAGACAATAGACCTAGAAGTAAAAGAAAGTGAGGATTTTTTTGTATTCTTTTCTTTGTCTTTTTTTATGTATCCTGTTCACTGAGGTATCACCATTCTATTCAATTTCCATTTGGGTTTGTTTCTACCAAAAATAAATAAATAAATAAATAAATAAATAAATAAATAAATAAATAAGAGTTTTTCTATGGCAAACTTAAAAATTCTACCTATATTCTGTTTGAATTGGAAAACATTTCCTTATGTCAAGACAAAGTTGAAGAAAATGCTGGTTTCTCTTTGTTCATTATATTCTGCCAATGATCTATTATGTTTTCTGGATGAGTCATAAAAAATAAATAGAAACAATTACATATATCATTCTTTTACTATTTCAACTCTGATGAGCTTTTCAAGATTTAATCATATAATAATGACTACTGTCTTACTTTTAATTGGTATTTTATGCTCTGCATATACTCAATTCTTACTGTGTTTTGTCTTTATGAAATCATCATCCTGCATCACTATGACAATATAACAATATAAACATATAGAACGATATGTTTATCATTCTAAAGTCAATAGCAATACTATGTTTGTAGTTAATTATGCATATTGGTTATTTGGACATGTATATGACTGCTTAATATTTCACTGAGGAACAGAAAAAGCAATTTAATAAAACTTTAATTCATTATCCTTAGGTCCCTTGGGTGTTGCAATGTCTAATACTATTCTTTTAAGCACTGAAGTCATATGCAAAGGTTTAGAATTTATTAGGTTAGTTTATAATATTTTTTAAAATACAACCAAGTTGAAGATGATAAACATATAGTGAAAAAAACATAGTCCCAAGGGGTTCTGGGAAAGCAATTGGCAAGTAGTCATCAGGTGGACTCATCCTGCTTCTGCCGCTAATAGTCTGTGTAAAATAAATCCATTTACAAGGCCTACCTCATTTTGCCCACCTAAAAATAGTGGTAATGAGAGGCAATTCCCTCTAAATGTTTTATGTGATGGCTAACCATGACAACTTTACTGGACTGAAAAGTACCCACATTAACAAAGAGCAGGTCTGCGAAGGATTGAAGAGAGAATGAACTAATGGGGAGGAGCCAATTGGGGTAGGATGGAATTAAGAGTGGAAAATGAAGAGAGACTGATACCAATGTCTGCTTCCTGATTGTGTTGTGAGGTTCAGTGCTTTGCTACAATCCTCTCCACAATGATAGAGTAACATCTCTGAACTATGTTGTTGTTTTTGCTTGTATTTTGGGTTTATTTTAGTTTCAACTGTGTGCATTTGTAAATGTCTGTGTGAGTACATGCTCTGTATGTGTGTGCATGTGTGTGTGTGTGTGTGTGTGTGTGTGTGTGTGTGTGTGTGTGTAATTGTGTTTGCAGAGGCCATAGTCATTGGATTGGTCACAGGTGGTTTGTGGGCTGCCTGACATGGGTACAAGGAATTGAACTCAGGTCCCCTAGGAGAGTAATATGTACTGTTAACCACTGAGCCATCTTGTTATCACCACACACTTATTAATTGGAGGTTTCCCTATTACTCAACCTAAAAGATCAGTTAGTATAAGTGAGAAAAGACTCAAGAGAAATTTTCCTTTTAAAACAAATACTAAGTTCACCTACTTAAATTTTGTAATCTTTTTTTGCTCTAAGGATCTTTTTTTATTTTATAATTTAATTTTACATATCAGCCATGGGTTCCCCTGTCCTCCCCGCTCCCGTTCCCACCCCCGCTCCCGCCTTACCCCCAGCCCACCCCCTTCCCATCCCATCTCCTCCAGGGCAAAGACTACCCTGGGGATTCAGCTCAACCTGGTAGATTCAGTCCAGGCAGGTCCAATCCCCTCCTCCAAGACTGAGTAAAGTGTCCCTGCATAAGTCCCAGGTTCCAAACAGCCAGCTCATGCACTAAGGACAGGTCCGGGTCCCACTGCCTGGGTGCCTCCCAAACAGTTCAAGCTAATCAACTGTCTCACTTATCCAGAGGGCCTGATCCAGCTGGGGGCTCCTGAGCTTTTGGTTCATAGTTCATGTTTCCATTAGTTTGGCTATTTGTCGCTGTGCTTTTTCCAATCTTAGTCTCAATAATTCTTACTCATACAATCCCTCCTATTTATCGCCAATTGGACTCCTGGAGCTCTACCTGGGGCCTAGCCGTGGCTCTATGCATCCACTTCCCTCAGTCATTGGATGAGATTTCTAGCATGACAGTTAGGGTGTTTGGCCATCCTATCACCAGACTAAGTCAGTTCAGGCTTTCTCTCGACCTTTGCCAGTAGTCTACAGTGGAGGTATCTTTGTGGATTTCTGGGGTCCTCTCTAGCACTTTGCTTCTTTCTATTCTCATGTGGTCTTCATTTATCATGGTCTGTTATTCCTTGTTCTCCCTCTCTGTTCTTGATCCATCTGGGATCTCCCGCTCCCCTAAGCTCTCTTTCCCTTGAACCTTGCCCTTCAGTACCCCCACTCTCATCCAGGTTGTTCATGTAAATCTCATCTGTTTCTCTGTCAATGGGCAATCCCTGTGTCTTTCTTAGGGTCCCATTTTCAAGGTAACCTCCCTGGAGTTGTGAGTAGCAGTCTAGTCATCTTTGTTTTATATCTAGTATCCTCCTATGAGTGAGTACATACCATGTTTGTCTTTCAGAGTCTGGGTTACCTCACTCGGGATGATTTTTACTAGATCCATCCATTTGCCTGAAAACCCCATGATGTCATTGTTTTTCTCTGCTGAGTAGTTCTACATTGTGTATATGTACCACATTTTCTTTATCCATTCTTCAGTTGAAGGGCATCTAGGTTGTTTCCAGGTTCTGGCTATTACAAATAATGCTGATATGAACATAGCTAAGCAAATCCCTTGTGGTATGATTAAGCATTCCTTGAGTTTATGTCCAAGAGTGCTATAGTTGGGTCTTGGGGGAGATAGATTACCAATTTTCTAAGAAAGTGCCATATTGATTTCCAAAGTGGCTGAACAAGCTTGCATTCCCACCAGCAGTGAGGAGAGTTCCCCTTGCTCCACTTCTTCTCCAGCATAAGCTGTCTTTAGTGTTTTTGATCTTAGCCATTCTGAAAGGTGTAAGGTGGTATCTCAGAGTCATTCTGATTTGCATTTCTCTGATAATTAAGGATGTTGAGCAATTCCTTAAATGTCTTTCAGCCATTTGAACTTCCTCTGTTAAGAATTCTCTGTTTAGTTCTATAGCCCATTTCTTAATTGGACTGCTGGGCATTTTGATGTCTAATTTCTTGAGTTCTTTATATATTCTGGATATCAGCCCTCTGTCAGATGTGGGGTTGGTGAAGACCTTTTCCCATTCTGTAGGCTGTTGCTTTGTCTTGTTGACCGTGTCCTTTGCTCTTCAAAAGCTTCTCAGTTTCAACAGGTCCCATTGATTGATTGTTTCTCTCAGTGTCTGTGCTACTGGTGTTATATTTAGGAAGTGATCTCCTATGCCAATGCGTTCAAGACTGCTTCCTTCTTTCTCTTCTATAAAATTCAGAGTAACTGGATTTATGTTGAGGTCTTTGATCCACTTGGACTTAAGTTTTGTGCACGGTGACAGATATGGATCTATTTGCAGCCTTCTACACATTGACATCCAGTTATGCCAGCACCATTTGTTGAAGCTGCTTTCTTTTTTCCATTGTACATTTTTGGCTTCTTTGTCAAAAATTGTATGTTCATAGGTGTGCAGGTTAATGTCAGGGTCTTCAATTCAATTCCATTGGTCCACATGTTGGTTTTTATGCCAGTACCAAGCTGTTTTTATTACTGTAGCTCTATAGTAGAGCTTGAGGTTGGGGATCATGATGCCTCCAGAGGTTGTTTTATTGTACAGGATTCTTTTGACTATCCTGGGTTTTTTGTTTTTCCCTATGAAGTTGAGTATTATTCTTTCCAGGTCTGTGAAGAATTGTGTTGGTAATTTGATGGGGATTGCATTGAATCTTTAGATTGTTTTTGGTAAGATTGCCATTTTTACTATGTTAATCCTGCCCATCCATGAGCATGGGAGATCTTTCCATTTTCTGACATCTTCTTCAATTTCAAACCACACAATCATCTCACTAGATGCAGAAAAGGCATTTGACAAAATCCAACACCCCTTCATGATAAAGGTCTTGGAGTGATCAGGAATACAGGGAACATACCTAAACATAATAAAGGCAATTTACAGCAAGCCAACAGCCAACATCAAATTAAATGGAGAGAAACTCAAAACGATTCCACTAAAATCAGGAACAAGGCAAGGGTGTCCATTCTCCCCATACTTATTCAAGATAGTACTTGAAGTTCTAGCCAGAGCAATAAGACAGCATAAGGAGACTAAGGGGATACAAATTGGAAAGGAAGAAGTCAAGCTTTCCCTATTTGTAGATGACATGATAGTATACATGAGTAACACCAAAAATTCAACCGAGGAATAGATACAGCTTATAAACACCTTCAGCAACATTGCAGGATACAAGATCACCTCAAAAAAACTGTAGCCCTCCTATATACAATTTATAAACAGGCTGAGATGGAAATCAGAGATACATCACCCTTTACAATAGCCACAAATGATATAAAATACCTTGTGGTAACTCTAACTAACCAAGTAAAGGACCTATATGACAAGAACTTAAATCCCTGATAATTCCTGTATTTTAATAATATTCCTATAGATTAAAAACATTTTCACATACACTAATTTTCTATGTTTGTGTTAGTCTCTGTGGTACTAGGAAAGGTTTCTTGGTATGGGAGGTAATTAATAGATGGTGGTCTGAATGGCAATGGTACCACAGGTTCATGTGTTTGAATGCTAGCTCTCCAGTTAGTGGAACTGTTTGGGAAGGATTAGCCTTGCTTAAAGAGATATATCACTGGGACTGGCTTGGAGACTTAAAAAGTCCATGCCATTCCCAGTTAACTTTCTCTCTCTTTCTTGAGCTTGTGGATCAGGATGTAAGGTCTCAGCTAATGTTCTGGTGCCATGTCTGCCTACCTTGAGCCATATTCTCCAACATGATGGTCATGGACTCACCCCCTGGAGCTGAAAGCCTCAATAACCTCTTTCTTCTGTAAGTTGCCTTTTCCTGGTGTCTTTTTTCAGCAATAGAAATGTATCTAGGACAGTAGATGATCAAATATAAGATGTATTAATCAATCACTCAAATATGCAAATATGTACAGGATATTAGGTCTCCAAATAGAAAATGAGAGAACAAATTATTGTAAAATGATTTTATTCTATATTATTTAAAATAATCATTAAGTGGTTCCCAGTAATAGCATACATTCAAAATAATTTTTTCCCAATTTATTAATTTTACTTTATTAATTCAATTATTTATGAGTATAAACTCTTTATAATTTATAAAATTATTTCCTTCTCATCAAGAAGTTCATTTGTAGACAAGGCTAGCCTGGTGTGTGAGACTCCCTGGTGGAGAATGACAGGCAGTCACCATGACTGAACTGCATTCAGGAAAAGACATCACTGGGAGTATTCAACACTAGAAACACCAACCTTAAGCTGAGTGTTTCTGTCCTGATCAGATTTCACTTGTCAAAACAGAGCCTTCTTCAATATAATGGAGGATTAGGGAGATGCTCTGACCCCTTCTCTCCCTCCTTTATCCCCTCCTTTTCTCCCACAGAATCAAAACTCCTCCCATTTACTTTTCTTCTTTCCTTTTGTTCAGCATGTTGGTTTTTTGGGTTAGTCCATTTTGTATACTTAAAATAAAACATTTGAGCCTAAGCACATCATAAAAAACAGTTATTTAGTTCACAGGCTTGAAGGCTGAAAGTCCAGGACTGGGGTTTGGGGAGCATCTGTGTGACCTCTGGCCAGTGGCTCCATCACATCAAGGCAGGAGTGGATAAGAGGGAGACATTCAAGATGAGACAGAAAGCCAGAGACTAGACCAGTCTCCCCTGTTCCTCCTTCTCTTCTTGACAGGGTTTTGATACTCAGCTCAAACCTGATCCAAACCCCTGAGTCAACTAGACTGCAGTCATATGACACACTGTGATTAAAAAAAAGTGTTCAGCACTCAGGAGGCAGAGACAGGCAGATCTCTGTGAATTTGAGGCCAGCCTGAGCTACAGAGTGAGTTCCAGGAAAGGTGAAAAGCTACACCGAGAACCTCTGTCTCAAAAACAACAACAACAACAACAACAAAAACCCAAAACAAACAAACAAACAAACAAACAAAAAACCCAAAAAAATTGTTTTGAAATTATAATTTAATTACAATGTTTCTCCCTTCCCTCTCTCCAAACTCTCCCATGTTCCGCTCCCAGCTGTCCTTCAACTTTATGGCCTCTTTTTCCATTAATTGTTACTGTATGTATATATGTACTTGACAGATGTATTAATTCCTAAATATATCCTGTTGAGTCCATATAATGTTACTTGTATGCATGTTTTCAGTCTTACTATTTGGGACTGTGTACCCTCTAAGATCCAAAGATCAGATAATAAAACCATGTGCTTTTATCATGTATTCTTACAGAAAACATCTCACTCTACAAGGCCAGTAGTATCCCATTCTAAGGAAGGTGCCATGTGTGCTAATTACCTTGTACAAACCCCTACCTCCTGGGGTCTCAACATGTCAGTACCATCACCTGGAGGACAAGTCTGCATCACATGGTCTTCAGAACTACACACGATGCTCCTTTTTATTCCTTATGGATGCTTTCAGAAGGTTCTTGCTTTCTGACAGGCTTTCCAGTTTGCTTTCAGAGAAGCCATCCATCTACTGTAGGAAGAGAAGTCACAGGGATCCTCTTGTAGACCACATGTCTTTGATAGTTCTAAGATTTTATCAATGTTTCAGAGGATATTGTCTTTAATTTTCTTTATACTTCTCTCCTATTAAGGATCACACAGCATCACCCTCTAGCTATTTGAGGATATAACCTGAATCTATTTCAGTACTCCCATAACAAAAACTACTTATCTGCCCTGAAGATCATACTTGAGAGACAGAGTAACTCCCTTCATGAGAGACTCATTTTCCACAGTCAACAAACAAACAAACAAACAAACAAACACAGAGTTTTGAAAAGTAATATACTATATTGCTGAAAAAAGCATTAGACATAACACTGTAATACTCTGATATTTTGTGAGAAATGTATCAGAATCATACATACCAGATTCTTTAGCCCAAGTCCAGGAGCTTCTATTCTATTTTCATCATAAACACTGCATTTAGAGTGTTTCCTTCAGTTTATCTCTGTAACATATCGATCATATAACTTGCATCTGTGATAGCACAGTGGTGCTACCACCACAAGAAACTTAACTTGTGTATCTTTACACAATGTCTGTATAACGGTAACTCACAGAGATTACATTTCAGGTAGATGAGCTTTATGAAGCTGAAAGAAGAAATGCAATAATATCTTATCCAAACCTGACTTTAGAACATTTTATGCATATTAAATTTTATTATATCACTCATATCCTTCTGGCCATTGCTCTGTGCCACGTTTGCTTATCTGACCTTTTCATTCATCTCTCTGCATATGTGCGTTAACCATTTCCCCTGCTCATCAATGTACAGTAATCTTGATATAATGGAGGTTTTAATTAGCTTCTTATCTTTGAAATTATGCCTTCAAATGACTTGCATTGTAGGATGATGTATTTTCTCCAAGTGTAGGTATTTCCAGGGATTTTCCTTTTGACCGACTAAAAGGCAAACCATTTCTAGCCGTTGGGGCAGTTGTGCCATGACCCACAATTTCAGAACACAGATTTCTCAAAGCATATGTGAACAAGTCCTTTATCTAAGTGTGTGAAAAACCTGTAAATGTAACTCAGTGCATTGTGGAAGCTAATGCTTTGAAGATGAGTTAGACTGTGAGTGTTGACAAATTAGTTTCACCCTGATTCTTGTGGGTTCAAGTTCTTGTTTGTGAGCATATGAGTGTGCAGTGAGTGCATCCTTTTAAAAACACTGAGAATTATACAAATGATCACTAACTCACACTGTCCCTCTTTGTGTTTTGTGAGGATCATTCAGATTCTGTGACTGTCCTTGGATGCACAACTGTTTCCTGAAGCCTGGCTTTACCCTCTATTAGCAATGGATTCCTCCTTCTTTGTATTTTCAGAGTTCAGTTAACCTAGACCACATTTCCCTCCCTGAGTTTTGATTTAAGTTTGCTTTCTCCTGAGATTGTAAATTCATAGTGGTCATGGAGAAGGCTTTTTTGCTGTAAAGTCCCTCATGGCATTTTAGATTAAATACTTATGACAGTTTATTAAGTCAGAAACCCTGAGGGGTTTTCATGTTACTCTTCTCACAAAACTTAAAATATGAGGCCTCTGGATCAGAATAGAAAGCTGTTATTTTCAGAACACTTAGCATCAACCACTGAGACCCTAGTCTTTGTAAGCAATTTATCTGTGTTTGTACTAGGATTGCTCACCTTCAAATAGGAAATGTAAAGTTTGTATAGGATACACACACACACACACACACACACACACACACACACACACACACACACCTATATATTTATCCTCTCCCAGGACGAATAAAAGATAATTTCCAAGTTCTCTTTTGAAAGAGGAGGAAGCTCCTCATCTCATTGTGCTTGGATGTAATCAAACGGGTGTCTGTGTCTGCCCAGAGCTTCTTCTCTTTTGAGATGCTGCTCAAGTGTTCACTAACTTGTATTTTAGTGCTATTTACTCAGAAAGCATTGGCATACAGAGGCATGGAAATGCCCATGAATATTGCTTCCCAACATATGTGAAGAAGATGATATGTAATTTATTGTCCAAATTAGGAGGCTCGAGACCAAAAGGGTGCCATTAAATACTGCCACAGTATCATAAAAAAACAAAGAAAGGCTGAAAAATTATTTTTTGATGTAAAAAAGAACAAGAAGTATGCTATTTGAATTCATTGTGTGGGATGGATTGTAAAATTAATCTGAAAAATAAGTATTAAAGTGTAATAAAATACTCTCTTGAGATAATTGGGAAAATTAGATACGTATGTGTTACCTATAGTTAATATATAATATAGATGTGTTAAGTTGCTTAAATCTGATAATTTCACTAAGACATAGAGAATGTTTTTGTCTGGGGCATATATATGTTGATGTTCAAAGTGAAATTTTATATAGCATCTATATATGTTGTCTATAAATCACTCAGATAAATAGATATTAAGGTATACTTATTTCCTTTTAATGAGCTCATCACAAAGAAGAAAAATAAGTTAACAGGTATCCAGTATATTACCTAGGAAATACTTTTATGTACCTCTGCATTTGAATTAGTATAAGTATATTTTGCTGAAACTTGAGACCTTTAAGATTAAGATATGAAAGATAATTTACAACCATATAAGTAGTGAAGATTCCAGATTTCAGTGGTTTGCTTTTCAAGGTGCCTCATGCCTGGGATCTTAGAGCCATGTCTAAGCTGTAACTGTAGAAACACTGGACTCACATGATGTATGGGAAGCCAGTGTTTTCATATCGAAGGTTAGAGGACTGTGGGTTGCCTCCTCCCAGTACACAGCCATATTCTCTTACTACTCTTACTAGAATAGGGGCAGAATACAAATAACTGGGGGAAGTTGGTTTTGAAATATAAACTTCTCACCTGTCAAGTATAGTCTCTGCACGTATAGGTCATTTGGCTTGGCTCCCATCACGTGATCTCAGAGATAAAAATAGCAGCTTCACAAGTTGTATGATTCAGATGAGATCTGAAATTCATGATGGAAATGATAAAAATTAGAAATGCCTTCAGTTGGAGGTCTTGTGTTCCCTAGACACAGAGAAGGGAGTGGTTACTGTCCTTCAGAATTTGGTCAGGATTTTCAAGAGTTACGAGCCCCAAACAAAAGAATAAAGCCCTTTTACAAGCATTTCAGTAATGTGCACGGGGATTGGAACACTTGGGATGTTGCAGATTTTAAAAGGCCAATGTCTTCTCTGTTAGATCACAGGGTGAGATATATTCCATTGTTTAAATTCATAAAATAATACCTATTCCCTTCTTGCCTCATATGGAAGGATTATTAGAAAAAGACAACACAATATAAATGTATCTGGGCAGATCTTTAGGGAGGCAGGGACACCACAGAGAGCATCCCAGTTGCAAAGCTGATCAGATCTGAATTTAAATCTCTACCAAAGGAGCTTGAACCTGTTCATCTAGTTCCAACTTATTAAAACCTGGAAGCACATGAAGCTCTTTGTTAGGAATAGTGTGCAATCACTGACAACGTAACTCAGTGATGATCATGCAGGCCTAGTCTGGGCAAATCTTTACTCAGGCCATGCCCCACCCCACACAAAAAAGAAAACAGAAAGAAGGAATTCATTCTAAATGAGTGTTTGTCCTTCCCTTTTTAAAAGGCCATTCTATTATAAGAAGAAAGGCAATTTACAAGACATCATTTTTACTATTTACTCATCTCTGAAAATATTTAATTTTTGAACTAGGGTTTCACACACATCAATCCTATTTTTGGAAACTGGGTGCACATTTCAGACATCTACAGAGAAATTCTTTAGCAGATGGCATCAGGAGAGACCACAAGACTAGGAAGCATGTAATCTATCTTCATAAAGGACTACAGGCCATTTGCAGTATTGGCCACATTCTAAACAGTTCTTAGGCCAAGGCAAACTAATAGGGACACAAGTGTCATTCCATCATACTCATTTGTAGAACAGACATTACCGAAACTGTCTAGAAACTCCATGAACATTTTTATAATTTTTAAAAATTTATTCTTTGATTATTTATTTATATATTTACTTTTTCAAGACAGGATTTCTCTGTGTATCCCTGGCTGTACTAAAATTTGCTCTGTAGACCAGGCTGGCATTGAACTCACAGAGATCTACCTACTTCTGCCTCTGGAGTGCTAGGATTAAAGTCGTGCACTGCTACTACCTAACTGAAAATTTCTTACATTTATATAATATATATTTTGATCAGATCTATCTACCATTACCTTCCTCCAACTCCCTCTAGTGGTCTCCACCATGATGTTTTCTTCCAAAATTTCTTTGTCTTTACATTTCTTAAAGATAAACAACCTCTCAAAAAAAATTAAATAAATAAATAACATTTAATGGACTTCTTTAATTACATGCTCAAGGTGTGTGTCATGGATTTCAGGCTTTGACCATTTCCAAGGTTAAGACCCTCTGAGTAAGGATCATCTACTTGTAGTCTGCTAATTGATTATGTAGGCTGATGTATTTCTTGTTCCATTGTTTATGATGTAAACCCAGGAACAAAAATAGAGCTGAGTGTACTAATAGAGAGAAAACCAGGAGCAAGGCCAGGATGGTGGCACACACCCTTAGTCTCAGACATTTCTCTGAGTTTGAGGCCAGCCTGGTCTACATTGCAAGTTCCAAGGTAGCCATGACTGCAAAGTGAGAGCCCATTGAGCCTGTTTTTGTTTGCTTGTTTTTCTGTTTGTTTTTAGAACAGAAAGAAGATAAATGCAAATTGTTATAAATAACTTCTTCACATAAAACTAGGCAAAACAAAAATTCATACTATTTTAGTTAGGGTTTCTAATTGCTATGATGAATCACCATGACCAAAAACAAGTTGGGGAGAGAAGGGTTCATTTGGCTTATACTTCCACATCATAGTCCATCATTGATGGAATTCCAGACAGAAACTCAAACAGGCTTGGAACCTGGAAGCAGGAATACAGAGGCAATGGAGGGGGGTGCTGCTTACTGCCTTGCTCCCTATGGCTTGCTCAGCCTGTTTTCTTATAGAAGCTAGGACCACCAGCACAGGGATGGAACCACCCACAATGAGATGGGCCCTTTTCAATCAATAGCTAATTAAAAAATTGCCTTATAGCTGGATTTGATGGAGGCATTTTCCCAAGTAAGGTTTCCTCCTTTTAAATCATTCTAGTTTGCATATCAAGCTGACATAAGACCAGCCAACAATTCACTATTGCAAAACCAGTTTTATTTTTCACAAACACTACACATTGCATGAGTTTGCTACACATGCTGTCTCTATTTGAGATCCTGGTCCAACTAAGTGTTAGGTGCTCTTTGTATGTCCTTGGATGACAACATGGCAGAAAAGGCTGTTTGGTCTACTCTCCAGAGCAGGAGAATTGTGGTATCATTCAGCATTATGAACAGTGATCCCTTAGTTATCAACAACCTTGAATTCTCCAAGCTGATTTCTACCATCTTTCTCCATAGTGTCTCTTCACCAGAGACCTCTCAATTGCAGCTTAATTAAATGTGAAGAGGAAGTCTGAAACATTTGAATTAGCCTTCCCATCCACTCCAGATTTTTTTCACTCTCACAGAGCCAAGAAATCTGTCTCGCCTTCTGTTATATCACTAACAGTATCAAGTTGAGAGAATTATCATGTTACATAAATCATATGATGGAAAGTTCCTTAAATACTCATTCTGAGCTAGAATGGGAAAAAAATCCATTCATTGGATCCCTTCTTTAAAGTAAGGGTGCCTGAAAATACTTTCTGGAGCTTTAAAGTTACCTCACTAGATAGTTAGTTTAAAAGGTGTCATTGCTTTTTTTCTTTTCTCTTTCTATCTTCTATCTCAGAATATCAGAATTGTGTGTATTTTTGTGATCAGTCTAAGTTTGTCTTTTGGATGGTTATTTGATCTTTCAGTTGACATTAACTGAGGATTCATTGGCTGGTTCCCACAGTCTCTGCCCACAGGGAAAGCACAGACCATTGAGAGAGACAAGGAAGTCAACATCCACTAATAGTGGGCTGAGTTTTGTGTCTGGGGCATGGACGTAGAGTTCTGGCCTGGAGGTCAAGGAAGGCTTTCCAAGCATTCGTTGTTTAAGTAGTTATCTGAAGTTAATCAAGAGAGTGGGGTGCATGTTAATCTAGAGAGTGGGGTGCATGTTTTAAGAAAAACATCCAGGATGAGAGTGCCATGAGACAAAGGAAAAGGTGACAAGGGGGGAGTGGCAGTTATGAACTGGGGAGGCCATGACAGAGGTGGGGGGAGGCGGATGTGACAGGAGTAGGTATCTATAGCCTAGGACTACTTTGTTTCACCTAGAAGCTTTCCCCACGGTATGAAGTGGCATAGAAACCTTTATTGACTCTGCTAATACAAAACTAAGCTTTAGCTAGGTGTCAAGCTGAACTGTAATACTCAGTTAAGAATGTTTCCATCTTGTCTTTCTGTTGTCCCCCCCGGCCCCACAGTGATTCTTTGAGTAAGATATCTCAGATTTGTATTGGATTAAGTAAAGTAATCCAACCAATCATTTCACATTGTCAGGAGTTTTTCATCATTTAAATTTCAAATGCATCACCTTTGCCATTATATAGTTCAATTTTAAAAATGTATTCTGATACAAATTAATATAGCTGGCACTGTGCCAGAAGATACACAAGTGGTGAGCAGACTTCAGTATAGTGCTTCTCTGTAGCTGGTTCTTTATTTTTTACTCTTTACTTTGGGGACTCACTACCCAGCTCCCAAAAAATACATGGAAACTTATTGTTTTTTATGAATGCCCTGCCTTAACTTTATTCTATATCTCTTTATTTCCTTCTCACTCTGGCTGGCTGTGTGGCTGTGTGGCTGGCCCCTGGCTTCCTCCTCTCCTTCTCCTTTTCTCACTCCTTCCTCCCCTTCTCTTTTTTTCCTTCTATTTACTCTCTCTGCCTGGGAGTTTCGTCTATCCCTCTCCTGCCTACCTATTAGCCACTCAGCTCTTTATTAGACCAATCCGGTATTTTAGACAGGCAGAGTAACACAGCTTTACAGAGTTAAACATGTGCAACATGAAAGAATGCAACATATCTTTGCATCACTAAACAAATATCCCACAGCATAAATGAATGTAACCAATATTCCATAACACTTCTCTATCTTTCTGGGGATAGTATTTTCCTTTTCTGAGAAAAATTAGCTTGATTTTATAAGCTAAACACATAGATAAGATATGAACATGATGTTTCCTCATCTTATAAACCTACACCATGAATCAGATCATTTTACATTAGTTTACTACTTGCAACAATAACTGGTGTGTTATAGCTTGTCCACTTTATATCCCCATAATCTTGACTATCTTATCTAAATTTAGTGTTGTGATCCCAGTGGTGGTGGCACACACCTTTAATCCCAGCACTTGGGAGGCAGAGCCAGGTGGATCTCTGTGAATTTGAGGCCAGCCTGGGCTACAAAGTCAGTTCTAGGAAAGGCTCCAAAACTACACAGAGAAATCCCATTTCACAAAACAAAACAAAACCAAACCAAAAGAACAAAAACAAAAAAAGTCAATGTGATAAGTTGACAGTGAAGCTTAGCTTTTTATTGTGAAAACTTTTAGTGTGTGTGTGCGTGTGCGTGCATGTGCATATGTACATGTGGAGATCAAAGAACAACTTGATTTTCTTTCCTTCCATTATGCATGTGGTTCTTGGTAATCATATTCAGTGTGTCAGGTTTGACAATAATCACCTTTATTCACTGAGTCAATGGAAAGCTAATATAGTTTGTGAAAGAAATATCAGATGCACATTCTTGCAGCCATTGGCTATAGAGTGGGATACTTTTTAATATGTTTTGCTAAAGCAAGTTTCCAATTAGTGAATTCTGTTGTTTGTGTCTTTTATAGAAATATAATATTTTGCCTCTGTCAATGATATGTGTAGAGTCCCATTATAGGTGGAGTTTTCTGTTCCCACCTGCCTGTTCCCAAATACCTGGCAGCTGCTTCCCAAATAGTTGACTCAGAAGCTTAATATTACTTAGAAATGCTTGGCCAATAACTCAGGCTTATTAATAACTAGCTCTTACAACTTAAGTTAACCCATGTCTATTAATCTACATTTGGCCACATGGCTCATGGCTTTTCCCGTCCTTCCTCTGCAGCTCCTGGCAATTCCTCTGACTCTGCCCTTTCTCATCCCATCATCCTCAGTCTGGCTTTCCTGCCTAACTTTATCCTGCTCAGCTATTGGTCAGTCAGCCTGTTTATTAAACCAATCAGAGGGGCATATATTCATACAGTGTAAAAAATATTCCAAATCATTCCCCCTTTTGTTTAATTAAAAAAAATAAGGCTTTAACTTTAACATAGTAAAATTATATACAACAAAAGCAGTTATCAAGTAAGAATTATAATTACAATATCCAGTTCATTTGTATTTGTCAAAATAAGAGAAAATACTTTATTGTCTGTTTTATCTTGGTGATTTTAAAGTTTTACATCTAATTTACCTTTTTATCACAACTAAGGAAAACTATAACTATCCAGTCTTCAATTCCATCAAAGACCCCAGATGATTGAAATGTTACCTAATGACAGGGACATTTCACTGCCTGGACAGTCACCCAAAGTTCCTCGGTAATGTTGGGTCATCCAGTTCTGGTCTACAGACCTAGCATATCTGGCAGACTTTCCTGTGAAGTAGATAATTCTGAAGGACTGTTCTACCTTGTTTTGGCAAAGTTTGATAGTCTTCTATTTTGTGTTTTGCTGGTCCAATTTGGACAGTATACTGTCAGCAATTAAGGCAAGAATAGTTTCTTTGTCCACATGTCTAGCTTTTGCCATAAAGAAAACAAAGTCCATACAGAATTTCTTTAATACCCATCACCCATCAACTTCTCTGAAGTAGATTGGTGTTGCCAGGATAGATGTGCCTCACTGTCATAAAAAGCCTTACGTAATTAAACATATTAAATGCCACATTCTTTAGGTCTTTGAAGTGTTTGAAGACCATCTTTTAATCTAAATATATATAACTGTGTATGACTTTGAAAACATAAGTAACATGACTATAAGTTTAATTATTATAGATGACTACTAATCTATATTTTTAATTATACATTACATTTTTAAATGAGCTGCATAAACACAATACCTTAAACAAGAGTACAATTATACATATAGTAGGACAAAATTAACTTTAAATTTGTATCAATAAACCAAAATCTATACCAATGTAAAATATTTAAGATTAATTGTTGTTTTTTGGATTAAAGTAGATACAATAATCTACCCTTTTACATATCGTGTCTATAACCTCCTTTTTCTTTTTAGAAAAAGATTCATGAATCTAATCTCCTTTGTTCATCATTTGTTTTTGTTTTTGTTTTTGTCCATTACCAATCACAATTGTAGCCAATCCCCTTTAAGTGATAATAAATATCCATAATCCATCACTGAGTAATGCGGGCATAGTTCTCTAGACTACTTACTGTTGATTCAGCGGCACTGGTAATCTTTTGGGAACCCTGAGAAAATTTAGGATTATGTTTAAGTCTTGGCTGGAGTAGTTTGTGAGGCTGGACCATCTCAGCCAACAGCTTTGAAGCTGTTCTGGATGAAGAACTCCAAGGAAGCTGCAGCAGAGGCATTTTGAAATGCTGGATCACCTGGGCCATTTGTTTTCATTGGTGTCTGGTCCTTTCATTTTGAAAGAAAAAAAACTTTTAAAGGTAACATACATATCACATTGATACAAGTATAGCCTGTACATTGTACACAAGTCAATTTTTTTTGTTTTATGTTTGAGATAAGTAAAATATACATCATGTGTTTTGTAGTTCTTCTATGTTTATAGCCAGATTTTCAGTGAGTCTTCCTTAATCAAATCTGATCATCTTTAAATTTGAACAAATCCAGTCTTTTATTTTCTATGGAAATAAAAGCAGAACCTCTTTTCTAAAGTAACATATCTTTTGACTTCCATTTTGAAGTCAAGACATTTTCAAAATATATAAGTTGACTTAATATAGCAGCATTTATAATCAAATATTTCTTAGCAGCTCCTTAGCTAAGTTACTTAGCAGTTCCTTTCTCAACAGTCAAAAAATTCAAAGATAACACAATGACATATAGTATTCAGACTCTGTGTTTTTTCCATCTTTATGTGACTTTTTTCTTTTATATTATTTTACTTCCCTTTTAAGGACTTTATTTTATTATTTTGAGACTATATTTTTAATCTTTGACTATATACACTCTTTCTTTTGTCTCTCCCAAGCCTGTGTATATTTTTAAACACACAGTAAACCATTTGGAGGGTTTTTTGTTTGTTTTGTCTGAATCTGTCTTTACTGCATATCTCTATCATTCCCTCACCACACAAGCCTTTAAACTGCTAATTGGCATCAATGGGACCAAAGCAGAGGCTTTGGTGGCTGCCTCTATCCTGCTCCTTGGTCTGTGACAGCTTAGCTTCATGGCAGAGGTATTGGCAGGAGTCATGTTTACTGCCCCAGCTCTGGGGAGGTTTTGGGTCCATGCTTTCACCAAGCAGCATGCTACCCACTGCTCATGAGCCCCATTTAAGTGTTTCATAGCAGGATTTCCCAAAAGAAACATCTGTGCCACCAGCATGAACCAGGAAGCCACATCTTTAAGGAGCCATGCCTCTGTTTGCCACTAGCAAACAGGGCCTACCTGAGGAAAGACAGTTACCAAGAAGCAACATTTGATTTAGTTTTTGTTTGTTTGTGTGTGTGTGTGTGTGTGTGTGTGTGTGTGTGTGTGTGTGTGTGTGTGTGTTTGAACTTTGCAGATTTATGTGGATGTCCATGGCCCTGGATTTTGAGCATGATATGTTAGTGGAATTTTCCTGTCCCACCTGCCTGTTTTCCCAAATACTAGGCAACTGCTTCCCAAATAATTGATTTGAGCCTTAATATTACTTATAAATGCTCAGCCAAAAGCTCAGGCTCATTACTAACTAGCTCTTACAACTTAAATTAACCCATGTCTATTAATCTACATTTTGCCACCTGGATCGTGGTTTTTTCTGTCCTCCAGTATGTCCTGCTCCCTCTGTGGCTCCTGGCAACTCCTCTGACTCTGCCCTTCCTTACTTATCCTGTCATTCCCAGTTTGGCTTTACCACCTAACTGCATCCTGTTCAGCTATTGGCCAGTCAGCTTCTTTAAGAAACCAATCACAGTGGCATATATTCCACAGCATCCCATTCTGCTTCCTCTTCACATAGTTAATATAAATAAACAACTGAATGAACGTAAACATTGGATGCATAAAACATCTAAAGGCACCTACAGACAAGCAGCTCTGCCTTTTCTGGGTGTGCTTCCAAAGGTGGCATTTGTCTAATTTGGCTTCTGTCTGATGGACCCCACAGCCTGAGCTGCTGCTCTGCTATGTTTAGGAATGCTTCCTTTGCCTTTTCATCTCACCTTTCCCCCGCCCCCACAGGCCTGTGCTCTGAGTGTTCAGTGGTAGTCACACACACTGGATCTAAAATGCAGACCTGTGTCTAAGTGTTCGGTGGCGTTCATACACTCTGAATCTAAAACACATCCCAAATCTTCTCACTACTTGCTCTATGGTAGTCCTAAACTCTGGTAATTTTCAAGCAAGTTCTTACTCAACTATTTAAAAGACTGCTAAAAATAAAAGGATTAATTACTATGACATTCTAAGAGTTCCTATATATGTTTAAGAACTCAAACATTCCAATAGAAAATTGTCAAAATATAAAATAACCAATTTCCAGAATAAGGAAAATTGAAAAGGATTCAATATATTTTCCATGAATGAAACTAGATCAATAAGATATTTTTTAAGTTCTCATATTAGAAATGTCCTTTCTTGCCAATTTTTACTAAGACAGGAAGATAGCAGACAATACCCATGAACAGGGTAGGGGAAATAAAACAAGATGGTTGCTGAGCAGACATGAAGTAGGATATACGGGAACTTGGGGGCTCCCAAAGGCATCTTTAGAAAGTAAAACACATGGAGAAAGAATCTAGAGTCCTTTCAACACAGAAAGCAAAATAGCACACAGGATCTTCTCTCTTCAGAAGACACAACCCAAATAGCCGGAGAAAGGAAGGCAAGGTGATACAAAGATGGACTGTGTACAGATGTGAGTGCTGGTACAGACAGACAGCATCGCTGCATCACTGTCTCTTTCTTCCACTTTTATAGCTTCCTCATTTGTTTAACTTTATTCCTGGGTATGGAAGGCCTGTGAATGTGTATGTGGACACACACAAGCCACAGCACAGGTCTAGAGGTCAGGGAACAACTTCGATGAGTCATTTTCTACTTCACCAGGGATTGAACTCAGGTCTGTAGGGTTGCATGGCAAATGCTTTTACTCTACGAGCCATTTTACTGACCCTACACCTGCTCCAAGTAGTACCTAATTTAACAACTCTGTTTCTTTTATTTTTGAGATTATAATATAATAACATCATTTCCTCTTTTCCTTCTCCCCTCTAATCCCTTTCATATACTTCAACTTGTTCTCTTTCAAATCCATGGCCTCTTTTTTTTTGTTAATTATTATTATATAGAGGTGTGTGTGTGTGTGTGTGTGTGTGTGTGTGTGTGTGTGTGTGTGTTCATAAACACATAAACTTGATCAGTCTGTACAATGTTACTTGTATTTATGTTTTTAGGATTGACCTTTGGTATTGGACAGCCAACTGGTGTGCTCATCCTATCCGCCCTCAGCCTTCCTTAGTTTCCAATAGCTCTTTGTGTAGGGTTGAGAACATCCTTGTCCTGTTTTCTTACCCTCAGCATCTCTTGGAGGTAGCCCCTTTCTTAGGGCAGAGGTTAGCCTAGGCTGCTCACCTCGGATCCATCATTGTCTGGGCTATAGTCTCTCCTACAAGGTATTCTGTCAAGTTGTCAGAAATATGTAAAATCTTTTTCCTTGAGACAAATTTCACTTCTGGCTGCCACCAGATTTCAGACTTTTCCTGTTGGCATAAAATTCCTGGAGAAATGTCAGTTTCTTAGGATCTTTAATAGTCTGATAGCCAGTGTCTTTAAAATACCTCCATTCCCACCAGGAGAGTTTACAGTATTGTTTTTTAATCATGGAAGCCAGCATTTTTTAAAGATAAAATATAAACTACAAACTGTTCCTTGCTATCTAATATGGACAAAGTATAAATGATTATTATCATAAGTGATGTTCAATATATAAACTGATCTAACATTATTTGGGGCAATTTGTTAGTATTGAGCAAAGTTTTAAAAAAAATGATCATGATGGTTTAGTCTCGGATACTGCTTTTAGAGTCTAATCTTCAATATAAATTTATGTTGTATAGTTTGTCACAAATGAACAAGAAAGAACCAAAACATTATAGGCTAGAGAACATCCATTTGCATGGGCAACATGAAGCCTGCTTCATCTATTGCTAGGAAGGATTCCTGTCTGGATCTAGGTTCCTCTTAGCGTTAGCAATGGTCTCTGCACAGTGTGTTCCAGACTGTTGAGCATTAAGAGCAAAGCAAAAGCGCAAACATTGAACACACTGTCAAGAGACGCATAGGCCACCTACACTAAGTTGTCATTGGTGTCCTACTCACAAGGCTATGTACATTTCAGCCTGGAGCAGCCACAGGAAAGCACAGCACACAGTGTTTGGAGCAGTTGGGGTTCATATCTGGTGCAAGTCAGAGAGGATTCCACACGCAATATCAGTTTTGACTGTTGACATGCAATGCTAAGATAGTCCACTTCAGCTTCTAGGAATCTGTTTGTACTGAAATTAAGGAATAATGACACTGTCCTAACAGAATAGAGATAAAAAAAAATCATTGCTTAAAACATGCCATTAAGATTACTACTGAATATTTAGTTACAGAAACCTGTGTTTAAATAATGGGTATATTAATAACAGACATTTTACTATGTTAATTGTGCTGTCAGTAGTCACTCAGTGAATGATCAATGATATTGAAGATAAATGCAGAGAACTGAAAAGAAACCTTGAGAGTATTTGGGATAGCGCAGCATAGATGAGATCTGAACCATGGGGCTGAGCTCATTGTGGTGGCTGGGTCTTTTACAGCTGTGTGATGGACAGCACCTTGGATTCCATAGGTACAAAAGAAAACTAGCAGGAAGATGGGTAAAGGCATCTTATTTGTGACATAGTTCCAGAGTTCAGGTGTCAGAGAAGGAAGAAGAGCTAACAGGGAGAGTTTAGAATGTGTCCTAGACATGCTGGGTGGGAGCAGGGACAGCTACACCCCATGATTGGGTGACAGAGGGCTGTCTCCAGAGTTATTATCATCCCCTGCTCTGTCAGGCTGCCTTTGTACATAACTCCACATGGATCTCAAAGCTGTGGGGGCAGAGCAGTGAAGCGGAGCACCTGAAATCCTCTTCCAAAGCTGCAATAGAAGTCAGACATAGGTCAATAAGAGTGGGAAGTCATTGGAAGTATTTAAGTCAGTTAGCGGTTCTTTGATCCTTCAGCAACACTTAGAAATTATGTCCTCGCCCATCATTTTAAAAGTGAGAGTAGACAGTAGTAGGAGGAGTTCCAGTTCATGTAAGTCCTTGAGACTATAGCTGGTTCAGCTGTCATAAGATCCCCCATTAATGTCCTTCATATTTTTTGGTAAACCCACCATAAACTTGACTTTAAGGATCAACATTGTGTAGTTAATATTTTGTCCTCAATCACATCTATAGTATCCTAAGGAAGTTTTATTAGCAGTGTCATGAAGTTCTAACTTATACTTTCTGAACAAGGAATAAGAAGGGTAGAGTTAGCATATCCTTGACTTTCTAAAGGTGTGACAGCCTTGTTACATGTTAATATTGGACAGAAAACAGACTTTAGACAATTTTGAAAACTCCATGGCTATCTTTTGAAGTGAGGAGCATTGTCTTATCCCAGGATCATGGTGGAAAATTGGTAAAACAACTATTGCTACTACTACAACAAGAAACATTCTGAGTTTTCTATTTGTTTGTAGAATGGTTTATGATGTTAACTGACTCAGGTCTCTGTCTTTTGAAACTCACTGCTCTTGCTTTTTATTTTCATGGCTTCCCTCAAGCTGTTCATTTATGTCTACTTTCCAAAAACTGGTTGTAATTGCAAGCCACAGGCTTCCCAAGGCTCTTCTCTTCCCCCCCCCCATCCGATGCCTAACCTGATTACCACAAACCAACAGGTAATGTCTTCCAACTCATCTCATAGGATGCTCTTTTCATCTGTCTGAGCCACATTTCAAAAGATAGCAGGCAAGCAGGCAGGCAGGCAGTTACCTCTTGGTTTTTAAACAATTTATTTGTGTTAATTTGGTCCAATTCCCTGAAACACAATTTTAGTGTGTGTGTGTGTGTGTGTGTGTGTGTGTGTGTGTGTGTGTGCATGAAGTAAGAGGCTAGGAATGTTTTAATTCCATTGAGCAAGAATATGATCACTACCATGATTTTTGAACTAAATTTGAAGCAAAGTTTTATTAAATACTGGCCAGGATGATGGACACTGGCCAGGTTCATACCTGGGATTCCCAGAGTGTGGTGCTGAATTATATTAGCCAGAGGCTTATAAAGACAAAACTCACAAGGTTATGTACCTCCTGCCTTTGTCCAATCAGGGGCAAACACACATCCTGACATACTTCCTGCCTATTTACCTCACACCTAAATGTGATCAAACACATCATGTGCAGTTGGGGCAGTCAAGTTTGTTTATAGAAGTGAAAACACGTGACTTGTTATCTTGTGCGATCAACAGTCACCAGCATTCCAGGAAGTTATCTGTCCTAGGGCTTACATGTTAGAGGCATTTTTGTTGTTTAGATCTCTTAAGCACAGTTATTAAAACTTAAAACATAACTTTAGTCATCACAGATGCAGCACAGTTGGTAGAGTGTGTGCTTAGCATTCAGCAGGCATGAAGCCCTAGTTTGATCTTCAGCATGAAATAAACTGAACATAGTGGTACAAGTTTGTAATCTTAATATTCCACCTAGTATGTGGAGGCAGGAAGATCAGAAATTCTAGCCTGGGATACAGGAAACCTTAGAAGCAAAGAAAAACAGAGTAAGAGGTAGGTCAATTGGACACAGACTCCCTTTTAGTTAAGTGTGGTCACATGACTATGTTCTAGCCAATGAAACTCAGCAAGAATAATACTTGTTTCTATTCCCAGGCAAGGAGAATCAGGACAGTTCTTACTTTATACTTATCAGTGAAGCTACCCCAATGAAGCCTCTGGATACCACCTCCAAATGCACTTTGTGCTACTGAGTAACCCTGTGGAATAGCAGATTATGTCCCTCTTCCCCAGCATGTTACAGAGCTAAATGGTATCTACTCTATCATTTCAAAGTCAATTCACATGACTTCTTCAAGAGAACTTTGCTCACTTTAACAATTTGCTTGTTATAACAAATATCCAACATATATTAGCATGACTTCGTCACTAAAAGCACTTCACAAAACACATTCACGTGCTTGCTCTTGTATTATAGTTTCTATGTTGTGTTTTTATGTCCACTCTCCAATCAAAAAACTGAATGGAGTGATGTCAAGGACTTTGGGTCAAGTTTAAGACAGATTACAGGACTTGAAAGATGAGACAAATAGCTGCTATCCAGGCAGGCGAGAGGTTGAGTGAAGAGAGTAATAAGACACGGGAGTCTTCAATACATAAGACCCATGTCAGCCAGTGGGCAAAAACTACAAGGGTGAGCCTGAGTCAGGGCAGAGTATCTTCTTCTGCTAGCCCTCTGCAGGGCCAGCTTCAGCTCTCAGCTGTCTTACTGTTCTTGCTAGATGCCTCTAAGGAATCCCTAGGTAAACGGGGTTCAGTTTCTTTCTTGTTTGATTTTGTCAGTACTGGGGGTTGGGTACTTTCTTTATGGCTTGGCTTCTCCTAGTTGTAGTCATTTCCACTTGCAGCCTTCTAACTTGGCGCCAATCCCACAAAGCCTTCCTTAATAAAGATTTGTGATTCTTCATATCTAAGAAAATATGGTTGTCTTCTTTGTCCTATTTTGTCTAGGATGGGACTTCGTCATGACTGACAAAACTAGAATAAATTCATAATTGACTGGGATTACATCTGGCACAAGAACATCGAAGAGGCTGGGTGGTGGTGGCACACACCTTAATCACAGCACTTGGGGGGCAGAGCCAGGCAGATTTCTGTGAGTTCAAGGCCAGCCTGATCTACAGAGTGAGATCCAGGACAAAAACCTAAAAAACTACATAGAGAAACCCTGCCTTGAAAATCAAACAAACAAATTAAAAAAGAAAATAAAACACTGAAGAATGACTTTTACTCAGTATGTAGTTTTTAATCCCCAGGAAACTATGAACATCTATGGTTTTAATCAATTGTGTGGTACAGATTTATGCAAATGCTTTTAAATGTAAGTTTTATTGAGATACAATCCATATGCCATAAAGTTCAACTCTTTAAGACATAGAATTCAGTACTTTTTAGTGTGTTTTAATGCATCAGTACTGTTCTAACTCATAATGTTTCTATCATAGTACAAAGAAATTTCATACCCACAAGTGGTCACTCCACATTCCTCTCTCCAATTCCTTATATTTTTTCATTTTTCTTTATTAAGAAATTTTCTTATCACTTCACATCCCACCCACAGATCCCCCCTCCTCCCACTCCTCAGTCCTCTCTCCCAAGCCACCCCACATCCCCACATCCCCCAAATCAAGGTCTCCCCATGGGGAGTCAGCAGAGCCCAGGACACGGAGCCTAGGCAGGTCCAAGCCCCTTCCCACTGCACCAATTCCTTATAAGAGTTAACATGCTATATGTTGTGGTTGAGGTATTGTGAGCCCCAATAAAACTTATCTGGGGATCATAGGACATGACAGCCACTAGATTAGACATAGAGGCCATATAGTGGTGGCACACACCTTTAATCCTATAATAATAATATGTGTTATAATATGTCTCTACTCATTTACATATTTTGGATACTGCATATAAATAAAATCCTATTGTATCGTCTTTAATGATAACCTCTTCCAGCTATTATAATGTCTTTCAGCAATTTTCTAGCATAAGTTAGTTTTTCATCCCTTTTACAAAAAGATTTTATTATTTTTATTTCATATGTATGAGTGTTTGCCTGCACATATGTATGTGCACCACATATATGCAATACATGAAGAGACCAGAAGAAAGGGACAGATTCCCTGGAATTGGAATTACAGACATTGTGAGTTGCTATGTGGGTGATGGGAACCAAATCTGTGTCCTCTGGAAGAGTTGCCAGTGCCCTTAACCACTGAGCTCTCTCTCCAGCCCCAGTTTTTTCTTCCATTTTATGGCCAAATAACATTGTACAATATGACTATAGCATATTTTATTTAGCCCAATTTTACTTAGCAGGTATTTGAGTTGTGTATATTTTTGGCTGTTGTGAGTAATGTACTAACGAACTGTTGTGCACTAGTTTTTGTGACAATATAGATATTTTTAATTTTTTTTTTCCGAGACAGGGTTTCTCTGTGTAGCTTTGTGCCTTTCCTGGAACTTTGGAGACCAGGCTGACCTCGAACTCACAGAGATCTGTGTAGGCAGAGTTTTCTTGCCTGGCCCACAGTCAGGACAAATCTCTCTCACCCACCAGGCCCATAGACATTCAAAACCAACCAAGTAAACACACAGAAACTTATATTGTTTACAAACTGTATGGCTGTGGCAGGCAGGCTTCTTGTTATCTACTTCTTCTATCTTAAATTAACCCATTTCTATTAATCTATACTTTGCCACGTGACTTGTGGTTTACCATTGCCTTACATCTTGTTATGGCGGTGGCTAGCAGCATCTCTCCTCTCTGCCTTCCACCTCCCAGAATTCTCTTCTCTCTTGTCCCTCCTATACTTCCTGCCTGGCCATTGGCCAATCAGAACTTTATTTACACAGAGCGAAGGATATAATATTACCTGAGAAATGGGAGAAGGATGCAAGCAACTTTCGGGAGTCTTGCTGGGTAGACAGAGACAGCTGGCAGCCTGGACAGTTACCTAATATTCCTTTGTAAAGTTGGGACATTTGTCTTTAGCCCACAGGGCTAGAGTCTCTTGGTCACTTTTTTTTAGTGTCCTGTAGAATGTCTGGCAGTTTCCTCTGTGAAGCAGGAACTTGAAGGACCATTTTGTCAAGCAAAGTTCAGTGGTCACCTTTCTATGGGTCCTGCATGTCCAGTTGATCGAGCAGTCCAGGCAAGAACAGTTTCTTGCTCAAATGGCTATTTTTGCCAAGGTGAAGGTAACTCCATGTGAAGTGTCTTTAATGCCCATCCTCCTCTCTGAAGTAAAATGGTGCTGCCAGGAGCAGACATGTCTCACTGTCCAGAAAGTCTAAATTTTAAAAATATTTTAAATGCCATATTCTGAAGGTCTTTGTAGTATTTGAAGATTACCTATCTATCTGAAATATCTCTGTGTATACCTAGAAGACTTAACTAACATGGCTACGAGTATGATCATCATAGATGAATAATTATTAATCTATTTTTAATTATCCATTATAATTTTAAATGAGTTGTACAAACATAATACCTTAAACAACACCACTGCCCAGCCGATATTTTTAATTTTTGTAATATAAGAGTTCTTGGAGTCCAGTTGCAGAGTCAGACAACAACTTCACCTCTATTTGGCTTTTTGAACAGCTCACAGTTATTTCACACCCTCACAACAGTACATGAACTTTTCAGGTTCTCAATGTCCTTTCCAATACTCAGCGATCTCTGGTTCTATCATACCTCTTCTGGACAGTGGGACTTGGGTTCCTCCTGTGGTCTTGATTTACATTTCCCAAGTTAGACTTGACAATGACAGTTTCCCCTGTGCTCATTGGCTTTTTCAAACCTTCTTTGGAGAGACAGCTATCTGAGTCTTTGCCCATTTTATTTAAACTAGGTTGTTTGTGTGTTGGTGCTTTTGAATTATGAAAGTTTTCTCCATGCCCTAGATGGAGTTGTTCAATATTTGTGAATTGTAAACATTTTCCAGGTTGGTGCACCACTTTTACATTTTTTGAGAGCATCTTTTGAGGTGAAAAAAATTTAATTTTGGTAAAGTCTGACTATTGTTTTGGCTCTCATGGTTTTGATACTGTCTTTACCATAGTTACTGCACAGTCTGCAGTCACAAAGATTAGCTCATTTTCTTCTGAACTTTTTACTTTTCTCTCTCACATGAGGAACTGATGTCTTTTGTTCCTTTTGGTTTTCATATATGATTTAAGTAAAGTGTGTCTTGTCCTTTTGCAATTGGATAGCCAGTTGTTCTAGCCTAATTTATTGAATTATTGAATATCCCCATTGAATTATTTTGACAGCTTTGTTGAAATTAATTCACTATAAATGTGTGAACTGCTTTTTAAATCCTTAATCCTATTCTACTGACCTCTGCACCAGTCTTATGCAGGCACTATGCTTTCTTAATTATTATAGACTTGCAGTGAGAATTCTCTAGCAACATTTGTACTTTCAAGACTGCTTTTGGCAGTTCTGGGTCCTTCTGTTTCCACATACATTTTAGGAGTAGTTTGAGAGTTTTGCAAAAACAATGGCTGCAATTTGACAGGAGCTATATGGGTCCTACAGATGTACTTGCAAGAGCCCTATCCTCACTGCTTCCTTTTCTGTGTTTTGCAGCTTTTCAGGGGCAGCTGAATGTCCAACTGCTGCCCTCCTATCACTGAACTTATGAGCACCTCACTCTTTCCTGTGTTATTATCAACACAATGACTCTCTTCACTTAATTTTGAAAGGAGGTTGCTAATGCACTTCTTGTATATTGATTTTTTTTTTTCAGCTTCACCAAACTTGCTTATTGGTGCCAATGTTCATGGTGTTCTTAAAACTCCCTGTGCAAAATCAGGCCATCTGAAGATGTTATTTGGTTTTTTGACTAATTGCTCAGTACGGAAGCTGAGTAGTGGGTGGTCTTTGACATTAAGCATGTCACCCTGTTAGTTGTGGGCTTTCTACATATAACCTTTTAACAATCTGCATAATTTCCCTTCTGTTTCTACTAGGCGGAAGTTTTTTGTTTTTAAATCAAAGGTGACTTTTGATTTTGCATGAGCATTTTCTACATTGGTTAAAATTACAAGTCCTATGAGTGTGTTCTGTTTATGATGCCAGATGTACTTGGGTATTTAGCAAAATTCTCAATGAAACACCATTTCTCATTTTTTTCTTATTTATTTATTTATTTATTTATTTATTTATTCTTGAGAAAGCCTTGCTATGTAGACAAGGCTGGCCTAGAACTTCCAGAGATTAGCCTGCTTCTGCGGGGAAGTACTGGGATTAATGGTGTGTACAACCATGGCCTGCTGGTTTTTCTTTAGAATTTTAATTAACTCTTTGGGAACTCTAAGGCACAAAGCTCTGTCCGTCAACATTCTGTTCAACAGTTGTTGACTTTTTCCGGATGAATGACTTAGAGATTAGATTGTTTTCACAAATGTTAAGAATGCAGCTCTTCCATGGGTTTCCAGAAGGCAAGACTAAGCACTCCTATGAGCCCAGGGAGCTTTGACTCATTCCTTTCTGTGCCAGAAGCAGCAGGATTATTGTGTAGTCAAAAGGGTGATGGTTTCCAAGGCTGCCCCTCAGGGCTGGAGAGAAGATGGTACTGGGATGTTCTTGTTTCTAGAAGTTTTTCACAGTGTTTCCAGGTAGTTTGTGTTGTCACCATTGCAGCTCTGCTTGTCTTCAATACACACAGCTTCCACAGAGCTCATCAAGTCCACAGTGTGGTGACTGTGTTTGCTTTTAGCAGACACCTGGGTTGGAGACTTCATCAGTCCAGGATACCTTGTTCAAGGAACCATGGATTCAATCATAGTGGGACTTTCATTTTTTTCTTTTCTTTTTAAGTTTTACCTACATTTATTTTATGTATATGCATGTTCCTGTGTACATGACTGTGTTCCACATGTATTGCTGGTGCCTGTGGAAGTCAGAAGAGGGCGTTAGATCCCCCAGAACAGCAGTTAGAGTTGGTTGGGAGTCTTCTGTGGGTGCTGTGAATCACACCCAGGTAGGTCCTCCGCAAAAGCAGCAAGTATTTTTAACATCAGAGCCATCTCCAGCCCCAGAGAATTGCATCTTTGATGTACCCTTGTTCTTGATATGTTAACCTTCATCAACGTTTTCTCTTGAAACCTTTTAGTGTCTTCTAGAAACATCTGCCCTAGTGTTATGTAAATTCAAGTTCTTACCTTTTCCATGCTCATGAATCTGATGAGTTTAACTTCTTGTGTACTGACTGGGTACACTACAGAGATTAGCAAGTACCTCTGAGGCAAAATAGCCCTGAATGCTTGGCTACTTCTCCCTGAATGCTGAATGCTTGTCTGCCTCTCTAGTCATATCACCCTTCTTCTCTGCATTGTATAAATGTTCACAGCCTTCAAACTTGCTTTTCTGTTCAGTTTTTTTCTGTGATTGTTATTAAAGAGAGAAAGGGTCTTCCTAGTCACTTAATCTGCATTTTCTAGAAAGGAAATATTCACATCAAATTTTAAACACAGTGCAAACCTTTAAAGAAAAATCTTGTTTTTTCTGGGGAAAACATTTTATTTTACTTATTAACATGATTTCTTTATTGATTCTTTGGGAATTTCACATTATGCACCCCAATTCTGCTCACCTACCAATCCCCCCCATATCCTCATCCCTGCAGTGGCCCCCAAAAGAAAATTTAAAAGAATCAAAACAAAACAAAAAACAGCAAGCACACAGGAATAAAACAAAATAACAAAACAAAACAAAACTCCTCTTTTCTTCTTCATGTTTCCCTCCTTTCCAGCACCTCTTCATTTATCCTGGTGGCATTGGGAGTGGTATGTCATATAGTACATCCTTTTGTCCAATCAACCTTACAAGCAAATATTCACTGCAAAGAGTCACCGGCCTGGTTCAAGGCCTCTGGTTTTTGACACACCATCATCACTGGCTCCTCACTGAAACTCCCCTTGGGATCTCCTGTGGCTGTTCTGAGTCATGGAGATCCTGCTGGTATCATTCCACAAGAACAGTCCTTTCAAGAGCTCCAGCAGGTCCTAGATGGGGTAGATGTTAGGGTGGTACAAACCAAGGTTCAGCTATGGGCCTGGGTGGTAGCTGAGCTGGTCAATTTGGCCACTGGGGCTGCCCCGCTCAAGTGAGGGGGTGGACCCAGCTCCCCTATGCCCATGCCACCAGGGTCAGTTCCCCCTTGCCAGTGGTGAGGTTTGGGCACATCTCTCCCAAGTGCAAGGGTCAGCTCCTCTATGAGAGTCAGGGCCAGATCTTTTGCTGCAGTGTCCAGCAAGAAAGAGGTAGGGCCTCTGTTCCAGGGACAAGAAAGGGCAGGCCAGCTCAGCAAGTCCCTTGATTTCATTAGGCATGGTTCCTATGGGCCCCTGACACAGGCCACAGACCCCAGCTGCAGTTGGACCAAAGATCTAGACATAGCCCTTAGCAGCAGCCTAGTCTGAATGTCACCATTGCCCAAGATGGCAATGTAGGCTACTCAGATCCATATCTCAGACACTAACATGGCCCCAGACCTTGACATCTGCATGGCCTTCGATGGTAGCAGGAGCCTCAGAAATATCTTGTTTTTAATAATAGCCTAGTTCACTGTGCTATATACAGCAGATTTTTTTTTCTGAAGTAACTTTTCACATGAAATTTTGTGGAGGAAGGGGATATGAGAGAGAGAGAGAGAGAGAGAGAGAGAGAGAGAGAGAGAGAGAGAGAGAGACTATGATTTTTCTAGTCAAACTCATTTTGTATGTCCTAATCCTTAATTATCCAGTTGATTTAGTAATGTGAAATAAAAATATATTGTATGATCTGGTACCCACCCAAGAACAGTTTATCTAATAGGACTTGGTGTGACGAAGGAAATAGATATACAATGTGATATCCAATCTGGTAGCTACTAGCCTCACATAGTCACTGAGCCTTTTCAGTGTAGCCAATGTGAAATGTCTCATATATCTTAGACTGTCTTCTAACTTTATGAAAGTACTGCTGACTCTACCTCTCAAGTGCTAGGATTAAGGATATGCCTACTATGCCTGACTGAGGAATTGAAAAATTTTAATATTACCTAATCTCAATCCATTTTACTTTTTTTGGATGGCTTTGTGTGGGTAGGGCTGCCATGCCACCACGGTTCTAGTGGACTCAGCTTTCTTCCCCGCTCAGTCTGGCTGAATCATTTGAGAGTGTCTTTCCTCTGTTAGCAGCATCCACTCTTTGCTTGTATAATTTTGGTTTAAAATTATTGTATCAAAGTACTTATCAATGGTTCTAGAACCCATACTCAGTGTTGTTTGAAAGCTCTGCTGTTTTCAGAATGTACAGAAATTCCATCTCTGAGACCAAAAACCTTGGCCTTTTACTTTAAAAGATAGAGGATAGGAAACCTCTAGCTATTTTCCCATGATACACTTAACACTAACAAAGAGAATGAGCTGACTCCTCAGTCATGTTAATGTGCTCTATGCAAATCACTGGGACAAGAAAATGAAAAGTCAACAAATGAGGATAATTATTGTCCTCTCAACTCTATACCTCTGTTTATAAACACTAGTGATTTTTTACACTAGTAGACACATGGTAAATGAGACAAAAATGCTCAGAAATATTCTTTGACGGCATAAAATTTGGCATTTCTGGGAACCAAATGCAAGGCAGTAACTGTATAATAATTTGTAGGTTATTTTTGGGTTCTAGCAACATTTGTATATGAGCAAATTTGAAGCATAGGGAGGTAGTAACATAAAGACTCAACATTTCAAGGCCTTGAAATGCCTTGAAATGTTCTAGTTACCATGGTAATTCTACAGTAATTATCTCATCTTCCAGTAAACATGTAAATTCAGGTTTAGTTACAGAATATTCTGATTATATATGTATGTTTTGTTAGAATGAAAGCACCCTACCTATGTTTTTATTAGTCGAAATGCTGTCATATGATGATTATAGCTTACCTTGGACAGTTGGTTAAACAGCTTTTGCAAATTAACCAAATGTAGTTTATGTTAAATGTTGTGTATGAATTATGAATTGGAATAGGAAACAAAAAGTAAGCACTGGTGCCAATAATTCATGTTATTAAAATTATGTTGTAATGTTGGCATAAAAACACACTATAGAGTAAATAATATAATGTTGGTATCAATTATCTTGCAGAAATGGGAAAAATCAAAAGAATCAACTTGGCTATAAGCCTCAAAATATCATGCCTTCATCTTTTGCATCCACTCAGAATGGATATTTAGTTAAGCATACAGTTTCTGTGCCATTGAGATGGTGCTTCACATTATGCAGATAAATACCCATGATGCTGGAAAGGTAATTGAATGGTGTATTAAAGTACAACATAATGTGACTTAAATGATTTGGAATCAGTCACTAAATGCAAGGTTTTAAAGAATATTCCATATGGATAATATGTTATATATAGATGTGTTTATAGCCTATGAAAAATAGTAGACAGAGAGTACTAAGGCTAGAAACATATTTTCTCATTCTAATCTTATAGTTCATCAACATGAGTTCATAAGAAAATCATTCTGATAGCTCATTGCAGTTTACTCACTCATTAAATTGCAGTAACATCCATCATGTTTATCTTGTAACCATGAGGCAATGATCAAATTGTACTATTAGAATATAGGGAATGTGTGGTGTGTTCTGATTAGATAGGCAGCCGAGGAACAGTTGGAGCATATCTTACTTCAAGGCAAATGACAGACATTCTAACTCAGAGATGAATAAGGACTGCACACAATAAAGGCCATTATCATCATTGATCCATTGCACTTAGTATGTAATTCTGTATATGCCATAGTCATGCCTAGTATGAAAATCCAGATGATCTATTTCTGAACATAATTCCTTTCTAAGAGCACACCAATACCAAATGGTCAGCCCCCAAAACATACATACAAGTAACATCATACAGACACAGCAGGCTATATTTAGGAGTATATATGTATATACATATATCTACGTACATGCAATAACAATTAATGAAGAAAGAAGCTAGGAATTTTAAAGAGAGCAAGGGGGGCATGTGGGAGGCTTTGGAGGGAGGAAAGGAAAGGGAGAAATGTTGTAATTATAATCTCAGACATTAAGAAAGTGAACGAAAGGAAAGACTATAGCATGAGGAGGAAGAACAGATAGCGAAATGATGATTGCAGAATGCTAAGAGTATGGTAGCCATGGGGATGGTCTATGAGACATCACGGTTATTATATTTTAAAAATATGACAAAACATTTTCTTGATACTACCAAAATGACAGAACAAGAGGGAAAGTTGATGAAGAACCAATAAAATTTAAATTGAAAAAAAATAAAAGGAGAGATTAGTTTGCATCTAACAGGAAGCTCCAAGCAATGGCACACAACATAAATCTGGTGCATACAGCACTCAGCTGGAATGGCAGCTTACTTTGTCTTTACATCACTATTTTTAGTTAGTGACATCAGCTCTAAAGGGCCTTATGGTACAAAATAACCACAAGCCTTGGTTCTATGGAAGCTGGCTGAAAGATGTTCAGAAAATATTGGTATGGTTTGTTTTGTTTTGTTTTTCCATGTTCTGTTTTAATGAATTTGTTTTAATGAAAAATTTAAAGTATTAAAGAAGGGAGGAGTAGCTTTGCTCTTTGGGACTGTTACAATGTGAGTGGTTGGAGAATGTATATGGAGGGCTGCAGAGATGGCTCAGTTGGTAAAGAGCCTGCTGCATAAGCATGAAAACTTGAGTTCTATCCTAGGTACTTGTGTAAAAAGCCACTTGTGTGGTGGTGGTACCTATCTGTGCTGGAGGAGTGTGTGTGTGTGTGTGTGTGTGTGTGTGTGTGTGTGTGTATGTGTGTAGGAAAGGGGTGGTCCCTGAAATCACTGACCAGTGATATAGTCCATTGGTGAGCTGGGTTCAGTGAGAAACCCTGTCTCTGAGAGCTATTGAATAAAATACCTTAACACAACTTCTGGGCTCCACATGCACACATATGCATATGCACAGAAACTGCTTATGCACTTGCTACAGATATACTCACAAAGGCATTCAGAGTGAGAGAGAATGTTCAAGTTGGCAAAATAATAGGAGTTACTTAGAAGTATAGCTTTACATTTTATTGTGTAAGGGGATTTTATGAGTGTGTATATGTTTTAAGAGCAAAAGACTTTATGATCTTCCTTAAGTTTTCAGTGCAAAGTAATTGAGTGAATGGAGGTTTTGAATTTGATACTTAGGTATCCTCTTACCCAGTAAACTCTTAAGTATGAATTGAAACAAACCCCATGAGTGTAAAATACTGCATAAAAACTAGAAAACCACAACCAAAGTAAATAAACGCAAAGTAAATTCAACAATTCCTTGTTTGCCGGAAACAAGCAGAACACAGTTTATGAGAAATGGCAATGGAAGGAGAAAGTTAAAAATGTGCTTCATTTCTTCTGTGAAATTTCCCCGTAGAGGTAAATTGTTTTACAGGTGATTCTGTTCAACTCAGCTGCCTCAACTTGCTGCTTCCTGCCTGTGTGACTACCTACAGCCTCCACATGCCTTACATTGCTCTCTCAGCTCTAGCCAAGTTCTGAGCAGGGTTGTGGTACCCTGGGCCTGGCCATTTCTACCTGAGGCAGGAGATGGCTGATGGGTTCCAGAGCTTCCCATTGGGTGGGCAGAAATTTTTTGTTCCAACTACAGAATTATGCTGTGATTCTCTCTACTCAACCTTGCCTCCTCCTCCTCCTCTTCCTCTCTTCCTCATCTTCCTCCTCCTCCTGCTCCTGTTCCTGTTCCTGCTCCTTCTCCTTCTGCTTCCACTTCCTCTTCCTCTTCTTCTTCTCATAGACCCAAGGAACGTCTTGCACACTTACTGCTATCCTAATTCTTCCTTGGAAATTCACTGGCATAACTTCCAAAGGAATATGAAGAAGACCTTGGATGAATTAAAAATCAAATTAAAAAACAATGGCATTTTTAAAGTCATTAAGTTCTCAGTACCCATGGGTGACTCAGAACCATGTGCAACTATATCTCCAAGGGTTCCAACATCCTCTTCTTGCCTCTAAGGGCACCCTAGTCCATTGACCAACAACCTCTTCACATATATACATAATTTATATAAACAACAAAATAGTTCTTTATAAGGATAAATGTTATTATGAGTTGAGTATTACCCATATTAAGACATTTTGATAAGTTTGCTATCTGTAGTAGTGACTCAGGTTACATGAAAGAGTATTCATATTTTGTGGGATGTTTGAAATAAGTGGTGAAGTAATCACTTCTAGGATTTGCTAATAATTCAGGATAGGCGGGACAAGTAAAGAAATAGTTTTGATTGGTAACATGAGGATGAACACTGTAGTCACTGCATATGGTTGTAAGCAGCAGGACTAGTTTCAGACTTTTAACATGTGACTTGGATGAACTATCAGTGAAGTGGAGAAACAAGTCCTTGATTGAGGAGAGCGTCGAACGGGAATGTGGAAGAGAGTTTGTAGATAGAGAGGACTGTATAAGTAGCTGTTAGGAAAAAGGAAAATGATATCTTTATTAGTCATTTTACATTTTAAGACCTACAATTCCAACTAATCTTATTTATTTGTTTATTAATTTATTTATTATTTTTTGAGACAGGGTCTCATTGTGTAGCCCTGGCTGATCTGGAACTTGCTGTTTCACTATATTGACCAGTCTGGTTTTAAATAGCGATCCACATGGCTCTGCCTCCCGAGTGCTGAGATTAAATGTATGCATAACCATACCTGGCTGAACTCATCATTTTCACAGGTGGGATGCTATAAGGAAAAGTAAATTTTTATTTAAGCCTCAATATCTAAAATTTATTATTACATCTTTTTTGAAATGATTTAATTATACTGAGTACTAGTTTCTAAAAATAAAAAAATGAGATCAGCAATTCCCATTATAATTCATGATTGATCTTTACATGCTAATAAATGAATAAAATGTCAAGGTGCTAATAAATTTATTTGTTATGCACTGGATAAAATTGCCACTTTTTAAATTTAAATTTGCATATTGATATCTCAGGTTGAGTCACTCCCAAAAAAGTAAAAAGATGCATGGAAAATACAAAAAGAGGAGAAGCAGAAGAAGCACACAGGACATCCACAGTTACTACTGCCAAGAAGAGCTGGTGTTGTTTTATTCATACTTCATTCTTTCACACTTACTTAGTCACACGTTAATCTGTGTTGCATTTTATAGCCACATAAAAATAACATTAACTATTTCGATGGACAGAGGAGCACCTTCAGAGGGGGAGGGTATCACATTCTCCTACATTTAAAAGCATTCCACACAATCATACAGAAATGTTCTTTCAAAAACTTGAAATATGAGATGTGGAACATAATGCAGGGCAGGACCCTGCCGTAAGAACATGAAAGGTGATAGAAGAATGAAGTCTCAGTTCCTGTGCATGATTTTGGAAACAACAACTTGTCATTTATTTAGTGCAACCAGCATTTGAACTATGGCTTTGATGGAAAAAAGTAAATTAATGCAAACAATGAAATTCCAATGTCATTAAAACTTTCTAAAACTTGTTTCTTTCCCCTGGAGCTTTATTTTATTTTCATTCTTGTGTATGAGTATTTGAATATGCACGCGTGTGCCTGTGCCTGTGTAGGCCAAAAGAGGGAGTTAGATTCATTCCCAGGAGCTGGCAGTTCAGGTTTTGTGATCTACCTAGCACAGGGGTGCTGGGGACCTAACTCTGGTCCTCTGCAAGAGCAAGCGCTCTTAATCACTGACCCATCTCTGCAGCTTCCTCCACTGAATAATCTTAAGCTTTGATATAGAACAAAATTTTTTGGAACCAATTTGATCATTTTATGGCTTGTTTTTTATGGTTTATTAGGAGGTAGTGTAGTTGGATTTTTTTTTCTTTGGGCTATCAACCAGCTCCCAAATAAAGACACAGAGACTTATTAATTCTGAATGTTCAGCCTTAGCCTAGGCTTGTCCCACTATCTCTTTGAAATTAATTTGACCTATTTCTATTCATCCACATTTTGTGTCGGAGCTTTTTACCTTTCTTTCATTCTGTATATCATATATTTGCTGCTTCCTCCATGTCTGGCTGCTTGACCTCTGGCTTCTCCCTGGCATCTCTTTTTCTTTCTTCTCTGAGTCTAAATTCCTTTTCCTACACACTCTCCTTGCCCACAAGTTCCTTCTATTCCTTCTCCCTCACTATTGATCATTCAGCTTTTTATTAGACTAAGCAGGTGCCTTTGTCAAGCAACACATCTTTACATAGTTAAACAAATCCAACACATCTCTATATAGGTAAACAAATCAAACACATCTTTGCATAGTTAAGCAAATATTCTACAACATTTCCCCCTTTTGTCTAAATAAAAGAAAGGTTTCAGCTTTAACAAAGCAAGGTTATATACAATAAGAACAATTATCAAGGAAGAATTACATTTACATCTCTTATAAGTTTCTCTTTTAAATATGGTAACAAGGAAAACTGTCTTATCTTCAACTCCATCAAAGACCCAAGAAGGATACAATATTTCCTGAGCAAACAGGAAGTGCAGAGCAAGCAAGTTCCAAAACTATAGAAATGACAAAGAAATCTGGCTGCCAGGACAGTCAGTCACCAAAAGTTCTTCTGCAACATTGGGACATTCATCTGTAGCCTATAGACCTAAGATATCTGACAGGCTTTCTGTGAAGCAGGAATTTTGAAGGATTATCCCACCTTGTTTTGGCAAAATTTAGCAGTATTTTTCCTTTGTGACCTGATTGTCCAGTTTGTGCAGTATACTGTCAGCAGTCAAGGTAAGGACAGTCTTTTCCCAAATGGCTAGCTTTGCCACAATGAAAGCAAACTCCATATGGAGGTACTTTGACACCCATTATCCTTTTATGAAGTAGATTGGTACTCATGGGAACAGATGTGTCTCACTGTCATGAAAAGCCCTAGGTTATTAAAAAACTTTAATGCCATATGCTGTAGCTTTCTTAAGCGGTTGAAGATCACCTATCTATCTAAAATATATGTTTAACCTTGAAAACATACCTAACATGACTACAAGTTTGACTGTTAAAGATGACTACTAACACTCATTTTTAATTATTTAAACAGTTTCTAATACTAGCTTTCAAGGGCTAGAACTTTGTATCACATTTTTAAATTAGCTGCATAGGTACAATACCTTAAACAAGAGTAGAAACATATATATTGTATAACAAAAATGACCTTAAATTTCTATCAATATACAAAAAATGTCTTAAGCAAGAGTAGAAACATATATAGAGTACGTTCCAACAAAAATAACCTTAAATTTGTATCAATATATAGAAATACCTTAAACAAGAGTAGGAACGTATAGACTGTTTTCTAACGAAAAAATAACTTTAAATTTGTATCAATATACAAAAATCCATACTAATATAAAATATTTGAGACTAACAATTTTTTGTTAGTTTAAAGTAGATTCAATAATTTACCCTTTTATCCTATTATTTCCATATCCCCCTCTCTTTTTTTTTTTTGTCAGAAAGAGGTCCTTAAATCCAACCTCCCTTGCTTAGTTTCCTTCCTTACCATGACACACAAACTTTCAAGGGTAATGTACATATCTGCATTAATAGAAGTATGGCTTGTGCATTGTATACAATTGAGCAAAAGATGATTTTTTTTTTGTTTTATGTTTGAGCAGGTAAAAAATATCTGTCAACTTTATGTTTGTTTGGACTGTATAACCAAACCTCTATATGAAAGAATGACATATAATAATAAGTCATGAGGATTCTATACCCAACAAGATTTATCATGTCTCATCCAGTCTGAGAGTTGTTCCCATATCAAGGGATCAGCATACACATCACCTGCCTTGTAGTTTTTCTAGGTTTATTTCTTTACTTTTGTAGCTAAGATTTTCTGGAGGTCTCCTCCAATCAAATCTGGTTTCTACTCATTTTGAAGGAATCCACAGCCTCTTGTTTCCTCAGGAAACAAACCTCTTTCCCAGTGCAATACATTTTCTGAATTCCATTTTAAAGTTAAGACATCCCTAAAGTATCTAGGCTTGTTTAATTCAGCAACTCATTTTATAACTCTATGATTCTCAGTAGCTGCCATTCCCTCAACAGCATTAAAAATATTCAAAGTCCACAAAGAACCATACAGGATCCAGATTCCCCATGCATTTCCCATCTTTATGTGGCTTACCCTTTTTATGTTAGTTTACTCTTTCTTTAAAAATTTTACTTAATTATTTTTAAACTATATAACTTTTCCTATGATGATCTATACCCATTTTCTTTTCTTTCATAAGCACCTACACACACTGTAACCTGCTTAAAGGTTTTTTCTGTCTGGACCTGTTTTACTGTGTACCTGAGCATTCCCTAACCATGTGAGCTAAACCTTAAACTGCTAAAGGGCAGCTAGGCCTTCTGCTGTGAGGCTCTGGCTATTGGCTCTGCCCACTCCTTGTGTTTAACTGAAAGTAACATTTAACTGGAAGTTGCATTTAACTACCCCAGCTCTAGGAAGTTGGTGCCCGCACTTACGGCAGGCATTTTTACATAGCTTGTTGTTTCTGCTTAACATGCTGGCTGCTCAAATGCTTGCTGTATGGCAGAGCGGCACCTCTGTACACTATGGGCACCAGGCTACTAGGAAGCATGTCTTTTATTATTTTTTTTCAGCCTTTTCAGGCCCTATGTAGAAATATGTTGGGCACCAAGGTAGGCCTACAACTCAGTCTGGGGCTAGCTATTTATCACTGCTGTACCTAGTTCTTCCTGTGTATTCCACACAACACTCTATGAATCATGAAGTTCAGCTGAACTAATTAGAGATACACACAAATTCAGGCCATGTATGAACATCAGACACGGTTGCCTGTCAGTAGGGTTCCTTTCACAGGCCTCTTGCAACACTCAGTGCCCGAGGGAAGGCTCATAATCTCCAGAACTCTGTCTGTGTGAAGCCCACTCCCTGGCTCAGGGATCCCATCATCCTGAACTTGAGCTCCCCTCCTTGGACCATCACCTGAGTGGCCTGCCAAGGCCCATAGCAGGAAACTTGATCTCTGCTCATCTCAGGGATGTCTTTGTTGCCTGAAACCTATCGCTTTATAAATTATGTCCCCTCCCTCCCTGTGTTCAGAGGTTTCAGATATGAAATTGTATTAGTCCCAATTTTTCCATTTTGCCTGGAAGTTTATTTATGTTTTTTCATTCAACAGCCCTTAACACTTTTCCATGGTTTCTGCCACAGTTCTTTCCTGGAAAAATTCTCTCTTGCGTCATCTTATTTTCTCTTACTGATGGAATTGGAGTTTAAAACTATCTGCTTTTGTAAATTAGAAATTTTAAGCCTTTCAAACCAAAAAATGTCACAGAATTCTGGAAATTATCTTTGATATTAAGTTTAAGAAGTGAAATCAGTTTGGACTGATCCAAATACTGATACTCCGTTAGTTCTCAAGCTTCATGTGTGAGGTAGAGGTCATCCATCAATCTCTTTACAGGAGAAAGACAGCGCTTTCTCAGGTTCTGTTAACAAGACAGATTGCTTGGTAACTGGAAACCCAGAGAGTCAGAGGTAGTGGAGCAGCTGAGAATTCCCTTAGTTCCCATAGAGGCATGTCTCATTCTGACACTTACTACACAGCTGGATGTACTCCTATTTCTGAAGAGAAAACTCACTCCTTGCAGTATGTGCTAATGTTTACTAAATAGTCGATTAAAGACTCTTGACTGTGGAGAAAGCTAACAAATAATTACCACAGGCAACTGCCCTCCTTTAGGCAGCTCATGCTGACAAGGGTACTTAGCTCTGGGAATTTCTTCTTGCAAATATATAACCTCACTATTATGATGTGTTAGAAGTCAGCCATACCCGAATTGAAAGACATTCTGCAAAATACTTGAGATTTTAGGATTGCTGCTTCCTAAAACAGTCAAGGTCATCAAAAATAAAGAATGATTGAGAAACTGTCACAGTTCAGAGAAGCCTAAAGAGATGTGACATTTAAATGCAATCTCACATGAAATGGGCACTGTAACAGGAAATGGACATTAGAAAGAATGTGATGAAATCTGAATGAAGTGTAGATTTTGGTTGCTAATTATGTATCTGTGTGGCTTCATTAGGCATGACAAATGGGACATAAGAGCATTAGAATTGGCACAGAGGAAACAGAACATGAGGTCTAAGAACTGTGTACAGCACACTACAATGGCAACTTTCAGTAAAACATTTCTAAAATTAAAATTTCATATATATGAATATCATCCAGCTACAGGAAGGTTATATTATACCAGAATACCTTCAAGAGAGCAGAGGTGCCCATTTACCCTGCTCTACCACAAGGTCCAAAGCCAGGACAGGGTGGTAGACTGTGATGAGTGTTAGCAGCTGAATCCCAGGTCTCTAGACCTTTGAAAAATCCAGATAATTAGTACCAAAGCTGAATCTCTCTCTCTCTCTCTCTCTCTCTCTCTCTCTCTCTCTCTCTCTCTCTCTCTCTGCCTCCCTCTCTCTCATGTGTGTGTGTATCAGTGTCTTTCTCTTGAGATTGGTTGTCTTTCTGAACCTGGAACTCAGAGACTGGCTAATCGGGATACCCAGTGAGCCCCAAGGATCCTAGTCTCCACTTCCATCACTGGGCTTGCAGGTGTATAATGCAAAGCTTAGCTTTCATGTGGGTGCTGGGGATCTGAGCTCAGGACCTCATGTTTGTACGACCAGCACTGAGACAGCTCCCCAACCCCTTTATAAACCACAGCCTTTATAAACCAAGACAAGCGTTCTTTGTTCTCAAGCAAGTGCTATAACAGTAGTTATCAACCTGTGGGTCATGACCCCTTTAAGGGGCAACTGACCTTTCACAGGGGTCATCTAGGACCACTGGAAAACACAGGCATTTATATTATAATTCATAACAGTAGCAAAATTACAGTTATGGAGTGGCAATGAAAACAATTTTGTAGTTGGGGGTCACCACAACACGAGGAACATTATTAAAGATCTGTAGCATTAGGATGGTTGAGAATCACTGAACTTTAGAGTGGGAGTCTGGTGAAACAGTTTCTGCTCATGTTCAGGATGTTAGAGGGAGAGTTAACATCTGCAGGAAGAACAATTGCTTGTCAAATTTTGGGGAAACAATATCAACATGATCATTTACCACCATGTACAAATCTCAACACTTCAAGTAGTATCCTAAAAATGGCATGTCACTTATTTTTATATAGACCATCATGGCTATATTCCATCTTATATTCTAAACTCCCTCTTAAGAAATTACACCATTCATTTTAAGTCTTAAATGGAAGATACATTTCTCATTTTGATTAGGTCTTATTCAAGAGTTCATTTTATTCATGCCAAGTGGACTCATTTTTTTTCTGAACAAATAATGTAAAAGATAGGAAAACATATATCATGTATCATATCTCTCTGATTGTTTAGCTTTTTTTATCTTTAACAAATGAGTCAGTAGCACTTTTAATACTTTGAATAAAAATTTTCTGGTCCTCAGAAATATATAATCTATCCCTTGATGTGACCTTCATAATGAGGTGGAGCTGATATTGTAAGGTTAATGAAGCAATCATTCTTACAGAGAACATCAGTCACAAAGGCACAGTGTCTTCCCACCTTTATTAGGCACATTAATTAAAATAATTTTCTTCGCTATTTGCATTGGTAAGTAACCATCGTGGATGGGAGGAATGCGTCTGACCCATGTCTCCTGTGCACTCCTAGGCTTTCGGTTTTTTAACACAGCATTTCCTTGCATGGTTTTCTGTTTCTTTCTTTCCTTTTTTTTTTTTTTTTTGCTGTAAATGCAGAAGTAATGCATGTTACTATGAAAATCAATTATATATGAAAGAACAAACTTTGAAATTGTTTCTAAATCTGACCCTGGCTATCACCTCAGAGGACTCAGTTGGTTAACTGTGGCTTTAATTATACTTTGAGTTTTCTTTCAGATTGAATTTATCTTAGGGTACAATAAATGTATATTTTACTAGTAAAAGAACATTCACATACGAACATTCCTAACAGAATACAAATCTTTAACATTTTTTCACTCTTCCACAGCACATTAGTTAGCAAACCTGTAGGTATGTAAATTATTAATAAACTGAACTGAGCATTATTTGATTCCAGTATGGTAAATTCTCATAGCACACTTAACCCAAACTCAACAGTCACATTTCAGACACATACATCTCTCTACATTTGGACGTAGAAATACATGAATGCTGAAAATGCAGAATTTCGTTTTAAAAACCAACAGTGTATTCACTTCAATAGCTTAGAGGACAGACGTATGCTTCCCAAGGTGCCCATTTTTCTTTTGTAAAATGCTCTGTGGAGATATTAGGTTGTGAAAATTGGGGCTTGGATATGACTGGAAGTGATGAAAAACAAGTAGAGGAAGGAAAGGGAGAGGCTTACAGCAAAAGAAGAGAGTGCCAGGAGCCAACAGAGCCAGTGTGTGGTGGTGGTGGTGAAGAAGAGGGCCAGAACATACACTTCTAGCTTTCCCTGCCTACCTGCAACTCCATGGTAACCGTTCCAGCAGAGGGATGTCTCTTTGAGAAGCAGGGATACAAAAGCTATTTCTACCTCTCAAGACCCAGAGAAGAGAGTCAACAGCTTCCCTTAGGTAAGGGTCCTCACTCAGCCTGAGTCAATAGGGCCTGAGCAAGGACCCACCAGTTTTCAAACACGAGTGAGACAGGTGTCCTCACATTAAAATTTAGCTTTACTATTTCTAGCACCTCCGCAGTGCCCACGTTTTAAAATGCTTTATGCACGTTGTCTGCCAGATCAGCGCACTGTGGCTTTTCCAAAGTGTTTCATAAGAATCTGTGAACACATTAACACCTAACATAGAAAGGATGTCTGCTTTTGCGAGAAGAAATAAATCGGCCACATAGTAAACGCTCAAGACGTCTCTCCCCTAGCCTATTGCAGTGTCAGAACCAAAGGCCGGCTTCCCAGGTCACACTGCTCAGCAGAAACCATAGTGGAGAAACCATAAAGGTACTGTCTACACCTCCTGAACCGGAGGAAGCAAAGTGGTGTTCAGCTTTGGTTTTCTGTCTAAGGAAGTGCCTTAACATTGCGCTATTTCTCAAGTGATCTGGAAGTCATTATTGAACACTAATCACTTTTACAAGATTTAAACTTTGTCTTAAAGTGGCTGGCCAATAACCCAGTAGTACCATTAATTAGGCTGGTAAACAGTTTATATAATTGCTTTTTGGTATAATTTCAACACAAATGACTTCTGAAAAGGAGAAGTTATACAGACTGTGATGATCTTTATCTCTTCTTATTGGATTAGGAAAGAATAGTACATTAGCCTCTTCCATGCAAGTTAATTTTGTAAGTTAGAAACTTACTTGGATAATAACTGAATTAAAGTAGAAATATATGGGGATTATTAGACATTCTTACTTTAGCATGAATTGCTTGTTAGATGACCTTGTACCTAACATATGTAAAACCATCCATAATGAATAATTCAGAGAGCCAACAGAGCCAGAGAAGGAAGCTTAATTCCGAGCAAGGGTCAGTGAACCCAGCCTCACTGACTTGACCTGAGGCAGGATAGGGCCAAAGAAAGGATGAAAGTAAGATACAAAGGATCACAGTAAAATCTGTGTCCTCAGTTTTCTCACAGCAACCCATACTCACCTATGGGGTAACCATAGAGAATTAGGACAGCCAGAGAAAATAAATGCATTCTTTTTTTTTTCTTTTTTAAAAATTATTATTATTATGTGTTTTAATCTTATGCATCAGCCATGGGTTCCCCTGTCCTTCCCCCTCCCGCCCCCAACCCCACCTTTCCCCCAGTCCCTCCCTTCCATTCCCAACTCCTCCAGGATCAAGGCACCCCTGGGGATTCATTTAAACCTGGTGGATTCAGTACAGGCAGGTCCTGCCCCTTCCTTCCAGGCTGAGCATGTGTCCCTGTGTAAGCCCAAGGTTCCAAACAGCCAGCTCATGCACTAAGGACAGGTCCTGGTACGAGGAATAACAGACCATGATGAATAAAGACCACATGAGAACAGGAATAGGCGGAGTGCTCGAGAGGTCCCCAGAAATCCACAATGATATATCCTCTGTAGACTGCTGGCAGTGGTCGAGAGAAACCTGATCTGACCTAGTCTGGTGATCAGATGACTAAATACCCTAACAGTCGTGCTGGAACTCTCATCCAATAACTGATGGAAGTGGATGCAGAGATCCTCAGCCAGGCTCCAGGTGGAGTTCCAGGTGTCCAACTGTCGAGGAAGAGAAGGTACTGTAAGAGTGTGAATTGTTGAATCCAAGATTGCAAAAAGCACAGGGACAAATAGTCAATCGAATGGAAGCACATGAATTATGAACCAAAGGCTGTGGAGCCCCCAGCTGGATCAGGCCCTCTGGATAAGTGAGACAACTGAATAGCTTGATCTGTTTGGGAGAAAATACATTCTTAAAGGTAATGAAACAAAGATTTTTAAAGCTATTTTTAAAAATGGTGCTCTTTCTCTGTAGTCTCTAGATGCCTGCATCTACCAACAGTAAATCAGTGGCAGCCTTACAAAAAATGTCACAGACACTTGGCCTCTAGGGTAGAAAGACGAGCACGAAGCAGGACTGAGAGACATCGAACACACACTTGGAAGCAGCTCACCTGTGGGGACCTGCACCCGGCACCTTTATTTCATTCTGATGACTAGCTTTACTGTTTCCTGGGGAACAGAGAACCGATTTCTAGAAGCATGCTTGTCTCCTGAGCACATAATGTCTGAGCCCAAGGGTATCTCATAGACACTAACTACACTGATTCAGTGGGCTTAGATAATATCGAATTTCCTGAATTTTTTTTCCTGAATATTATAGAAACACACACACACACACACACACACACACACACACACACACATACACACACACACGTAAAAGCAATTCTTCATTGATAAAATGAGGCTCAGCAAATATTTTTGGTTTGAGATTCAGTTAGGGGCATTGAACACAGAGTGGACATAATCTATCAGTTGAAGTATGACTGAACACATATCACTCTCCATAAGACTTTGGAAAGAATTGAGTGTGTGAAATAATATATTAAAAACACCATAAAATCTAAAGCACGTGTTTACATTCTTAATTCTTATTATTTGCTATAGTATACTTTGTTTTGTGGTCTACCAGAATGCTCTAAGGTATGGGAAACACAATAACCTACAAGAATTATGTAGAAATTAGGTCATACATGGCAGAAACCATTTTCTGCTATCAAAATGTATTAGTCATATTTGAAAAACCTAGACTGACATGTAGGCTGTCATTTAAGCTTTCTGAATTTTCAATTACCTTCTCTACCATGCCAGAGCAGAGGTGACATGGAGTGCTGAGACTATCTAATCTCTAAGGTCCTTTCAGCTTTAATATTTTATCATGTGAGAATTAGTACCTTTTCTATATTAATAAGTGAGCCCCTGAAGTAGACAGACAGCAGATAGATTTCAGGAAAATGTCCTGTTCTGTTCTAAATATCTTGAAATTCTTCTAGACACCCTGGCAAACTATTTTTAGTTGAATATTTTAGACATGTATATTTATTGAAGCTAAGTGTACAATTAGCCATGGTTACACAAAGGTGACTCAAAAATGAAAATGCTGTCCTTGAAAACATTTCTTTGACATCCCTGTGTTCTCTATCAGATCAGGATTCTCTAAAGGAAACAGAAACCACTCAACATAAAGGTAATTATGTGCTAATGACATTGTTGGGTGAGCTGAGAAAGCAAGGATTGCTCAGGGGGGTCATGTTTGATTCTTCAAACCAGAGAACTGGCCTAACCCTGCATCCACAGGTAACACTCCCATGGTCAAGAAGGCTCCAGACAGCTCTACTGCTAATACACCTGCCATTGCAACTACAGCACCCTCATCCCCTTGACAAGAAGAATTCAGCTTTGCCTAATACTGGAGACATGGAGATGGGCCTGTAGTTCTCAGAACCATGAGCAAGCACGTCTACCTGAAAACTGATTTAAGTCTAGATCTCTGCTGTAAGGGATCCTGACCAAAGCAGTATTCACTTTTTGGGGGCAATATCAGAAGATGATGGATCTCAAAGCCTTATCCTTGGGGTAGAAGCAACCACACATCCCTGAGAAATTTTGGGAAACATAAAATTGTAGCCTGCTGGGCCATGGCCCAGTGCCTTATAATTACAGGAGGCTTGTAGCTGACTATGATTCAGAACATGTGTTGCAGCAAATAGGAACTATTATAAAGACATTTCCTTCTCCTTTTGCAAAGAGTTGGGCTCTAGTACATAACAACACATGGAGATAAATATGTATAACATGATATGAGCCACATATGACACTGTGTACCTCTAATCATGGCATGTATGTACCTGTGAGTGCAGGTGGGTGGCATTTAGGGGTCTGTGGTCAACCACAGGTAAGGGCCTTGCCTTCCACCTTGTTTGAGATGGGGGATTTCTTTGATGTATACCTCAACTCAGTTGGCCCATGAGCTTCTTGGAGCTTTGCTGTCTCTATTTCATATCCAGCACTGGGGTTGCTGACTCCAGGTGTCACACCTTGGCTTTGCATGGGTTCTGGAGATTTGAACTCAGATCCTTATGCTTGCATGGCAATGCTTTGCTCACTGAGCTGTCTCTCCATTCCTGTGTTGGCTCACTTCACTTTTGTTATCATTATACAATTATTTTTCTACATCACTATAGGCAGCATAGGGACTTACATTCTTAACTCATGAGGTAGGTCAACATTGCATGTTGTTGGTGTGTATTCCTGAAAAAGTGTTATTTTTATGTTTCATTCCCCACATTTTAATTACAACAATAACAACGTGATAGTGTTATTTTAAGAGGTTATTTTTCAAAATCTTCTTAGAAAAACTGCCATAGAATTTGCTAATGGAAAAATTCTTTGCTGAGGATACACAAACTCTGGGTTTGATCCCCAGTACTAACAAAACACAACAACAATAATAAACCCTTTCAAATCTTATTGACTTTTATATTCTTTTATCTAGGTCTCAAAAATTTGTGCAAGGAGGCTATAAGACGAATAGTTCAGTGGGCAAAGCACCTGCTGTGCAAGTGTGAGGACTTGAACTCAGCTTCTTGATACCCTTGTGAATTTGACCCAATAGCATGCATTTGTAGTCTATGTGCTCCTGGGCATGGTAGGAGGTAGAGACAGGGAAAGCCTTAGAAGCTCACAGGTCAGCTAGCCTGGTGAATGAAGCCACAAATAAGAGACTGTGACCCAAACAAACAAGTTGAATGATAAGGACTGACACCCAAGGTTGTCCTCTGATCTCCACATTTATCACATGGTACATGCACATTGAGACTCACACATGAATACGCACATAAACGCACATACACACAAAAGTCATATATATACCATGTATGTGTACATACATACAAAGATTTCTCAAAAGTTCAAGAAGGACTGAGTAATACCTTCTCCTCTCTCTTCCCCTGACTCAGTCCCTCAGCCACATCTCTAGTACTTCAACAGAAGATCAAGTGCAGCCTCCTTCCCCTCTGCCAACATCTCCTGTGGATCCCATAGACTATCCCCTCATAACTTCCCTCCCAGCCCCTGCCTGTTTCTGTAACCCAGCCTCCAAATTTAGCAGGCACCCCCTGTTAAACCATAGGCTAAACCTGCCAGAAAACCAGATTGGCTGCCTGCAGACATTCTTCTCTCTCTTTGTTCCCCCAGAGCCAATCCCCCAGTCTCATCCTCAGCTCTGTAGCAGAATACTTGTGGCTGATTTCCCTGCTCCCATCTACTGTAGATTCCACAGATCTTCCCTTCTAACCTTACTCTTCCCCAACTTGTTGCTTTGACCTAGAACCCAACTCCAGCATGCACCCCCTGCTAACCCAAGGGTTGTTCCTCCAAGGGTGTAACAAGAAGGCTGAAGGCAGACCTATATGCCTCCTAATATTCCTGAGATCCAATCCCCTTAGTCTCACATCCACCTCTGTAGCTCGAGGTCTTCCTTTCCTCTCTGACCTCATTCCCCACAGATCACAAAGACCTTCTCCTCCAACCTTCCTTGCCCCAGCTCATCCCAGTATCCTAGCCTTCAATACCAGCAGGCATTCCCTGTTAACACACCAGCTGAACAGGCCAGGAAAACAGGTAACTCGCAGTCATCACACTTCCCAAAAATCCAGAGAGGAAACAGAAACCAGGGAATGAAACACCTACCCAACAGAGACAAATCCAGAAATCAGCACCTAGAAATATAAACATCCCAAACCCAGATGTCTAGATGCCAGTGTGAAACAACCAGGGCAATATATCTTCACTAGCGCACAACTATCCTAACACACTAGTCCCCGAATACTCCAACATGGCTGAAGCACAAGAAAAAGACCTTAATACCACCTATGTGAAAGATGATAGAGCTTTTTAAAGAGGAAATGGATAAATCCCTTAAAGAAATCAAGGAAAACACAAACAAAAAGTTAAAGGAAATGAATAAAACTGTTCAAGACATGAAAATGGAACAGAAGCCATCGTTCTGTTGCATTTAAGAAACACAGCTCAACATTAAGGATAGACATTACCTCTAGGGCATGAAAAAAGTGTTGTAAAAAAATATTCTAGGCAAATGGACCAAAGAAGCAAGCTGGTGTAGCCATTCTATTATCTAACAAAATGGATTTCAGATGAAAACTAATCAAAAGAGGTGGAGAATTAGGCTGCATCCTCATTAAAGGAAAAATACAAGATGACATTTCAATTCTTATTGTATATGCCCCAAATACAAGAGCACCCAAGTTTGCAAAAGAAGCACTATTTTCGCTTTCATCACATATTGATCCTCACATGCTGAGAGCGGGAGATTTCAACGCCCTATTCTGACCATTGGTCAGATCTTCCAGTCAGAATCTAACTAGAGAAATAGTGGTGCTAACATACATTATAAACTGAATGGACCAAGCAGATATTTACAGAATATTTTACCCAACTACAAAAGAATACACCATCTTCTAAGCACCTCATGGAACTTTCTCTAAAGTCAATCATATTCTGGGACACAATTCAAGTCTCAACAAATACAAGACAATTGAAATAATTACCTACATTCTATCAGACCACCACAGATTAAAGCTGGATATTAAGAACAATAGAAAACCCAGAATCTCATGGAAACCCAGCAACTCTTTACTGAAGGAAAAAAATGGATCAAGAAATAAATAAATAAAGAAATGAAAGACTTCCTAGAATTCAATGACAATGAATACACAACAAACCAAACTTATGGGATACACACACACACACACACACACACACACACACAATGAAAGCAGTGCTAAGAGGAAAGTGTATAGCCCTAAGTACCTACAAAATAAATTAGAATACTTAAGAGGAGAGTATGGCAAGAAATAATCAAACTGAGGGCTGAAATCAATAAAATAGAAGCAAAGAGAATAATACAAAGAATCAATGAAACAAAGAGTTGGTTCTTTGAGAAAATCAACAAGATAGACAAACCCTTATCCAAAGTAAATAAAAGGCAGAGAAAGAATATCCAAAATAACAAAACCAGAAACAAAAAGAGGGACATAACAGACACAAAGAAAATCCAGAGAATCATAAGAACATACCTTAAAAATCTGTACTCAATTAAAAAGCGGGCGGGCCCTCTGTATGCCTCCTTTTTTCTCTTTCCGCTCTCTTCCCTCCACGCGATCTCTGTTTCTCTGGTCCTCTTTCCCTCCCTCTCTCCCTCTCTCCCCCCCCCTCTCAATAAAGCTCTAAAAGGTAAAAAAAAAAAAAAAATCTGTACTCAATCAAATTGGAAAAATCTAAAACAAATGGATAATTTTCTCAATAGATACCACTTATCAAAGTTAAATCAAAATCAGATAAGCAATGTAAATAGACCTATAACCCATATTAATATAGAAGTGGTCTTTAAAATCCATCTGCCAAAATAAACCCAGAGCCAGATGGTTTTAGTGCAGAATTCCACTCAACTTCCAAAGAAGAGTTTACTACAAAACTCCTCAAATTATTACACAAGATAGAAACAGAAGGAACACTTCCCAATCCATTTTATGAGGCCACAGTTACCCTAATACCCAAACCACATAAAGACTCAAAGAAAGAGATTTGCAGACTGATTTCCCTTATGAACATGATGCAAAGAGATGCAATAAAATACTTTCAATCCAAACCCAAGAACACATCAAAAAGATCATCTACCATTATCAAGTAGGCTTTATCTCAGAGATGCAGGGATGGTTCAATATACAAAAAAGTCTGTAAATGTAATATGCCATATAAATAATCAGAGAAAAAAATCACATGATCATCTCATTAGATGCAGAAAAGTCTTTGACAGAATCAAATACCCCTTCATAATAAAAGTTCTGGAGAGATTAGGGATACAAGGGAAATACCTAAACATAATAAAGACAATTTACAGCAAGCCTAGAGCTAACAAGAAATTAAATGGATAGAAACTCAAAGGAATTCCACTAATGTCCAGAACAAGGGAAGGTTGTCCACTCCCTCTATACCAATTCAGTATAGTACTTGAAGTATTAGCTAGAGAAATAAGACAACTGAAGGAGATCAAGGGGGTACAAATTTGAAAAGAATAAGTCAAAGTATCATTATTTGTAAGTGATATAATAGTACATAAATAAGTGAACCTATAAATCCCACCTAAAGCTGATAAACACTTCCAGCAAAGTGGCTGGATACAAGATTAATTACAAAAAAATAGCATATATACAAATGACAAGTAGACTAAGAAAGAAATCAGGGAAGCAACACCTTTCACAATAGCTTCAAATATTATAAAATGTCTTGGGATAACTATAAGCAAGTGAAAGATTGTATGATAAAAACTTAAGTCTTAAAGAAAAAAAGAAGATATCAGAAGATGGAAAGCTCTCCCATGCTCACAAATCAATAAGGTTAAAATAGTAAAAATGGATATCTGACAAATTTATCTTACAAATTCAAAGCAATATCCATCAAAATCCCAAAACAATTCTTTACAGACCTTTAAAGGACAATTATCAACTTCATATGGAAAAACAAAAGAGTCAGGATAGCTAAAACAATCCTGAACAATAAAAGGACTGCTAATGTTACCACCTATCCCCAATTTCAAGTTCTACTACAGAGCTATAGTAATAAAAATGTATGTTATTGGCATAAAACAGACATGTTGATCAATGAAATCAAATTCAAGATCCATACATAAATCCAAAATATATTAATACCTGATTTTTTATAAAGAAGCCAGAAATGCACTCTGAAAAAAAGAGAAAGCATCCTCAATAAATGGTGCTGGTCAAACTGGATGTCTGCATGTAGAAGAATGCAAACAGATCCATATTTAATACCCTGCACAAAACTTGAGCTTTGTAGCTGGATGTTTTCCTATGTCCCACCTTGTCTGCAGCCACTCAGACCCAAATAAACACACAGAGGCTTATATTAATTACAAACTGTATGGCCATTAGCTCAGGATTATTACTGAGTGGTCTTACACTTAAATTAACCCATAATTCTTATCTATGTTTAGCCACATGAGTTGGAACCTTTTCTTAGTTCTGCCTTGTCATCTTGCTTCCTCTGTGTCTGACTGGTGACTCATGACTCAGCCTTCCTCTTCCCAGAATTCTCCTTGTCTGCTTATACCACCTATAACTCCTGCCTGGCTACTGGCCAATCAGCATTTTATTTATCAACCAATAAGAGCAACACACATTCACAGCATACAGAATGACATTCCATAACAGAGCTTAAGTGGATCAAATACCTCAACATAAAACCAGATACACTGAGCCTGACAGAAAAGAAAGAAGGGAATAGCCTTGAATGCATTGGCACAGGAGACAACTTTCTGAACATTAATAGTACAAACACTAAGATCAACAATTAATAAATGGGACTTCATGAAACTGAAAAGCAATCTTCACCATCAATCTCACAAAGTGATGGCCTACAGACTGGGAAAAGATTTTTACCAACTACACATCTAATAGACTGATATGCAAAATATATAAAGAACTCAAGAAAACAAGGTACCAAAAAAACAAATAATTCAATTAAAATGGGGTGCAGATCTAAACAGAGAATTCTTGGTAGAGGAATCTCAAATGACTGAAAAAAAACACGTAAAGAAATGTTCAACATCCTTAGCCATCAGGAGAATGCAAATCAAAACTATTTTGAGATTCCATCTTAACACTTGTCAGATGGCTAAGATCAATAACACAAGTGACAGCTCATGCTGGAGAGGATGTGGAGCAAGGGCAACACTCCTCTGTTGCTGGTAGGAATGCAGACTTGTAAAGCCACCAAGGAAATCAATATGGTGATTCCTCAGAATGTTGGGAGTCAATCTACCTCAAGATTCAGCTATATCACTCTTGGGCATACTAATTCAATCTGTCCATTTTGGTTTTATCCATAGTAGCCAGAAACTGGAAACAACTTAAATGCTCCTCAAGAGAAGAATAGATAAAGAAAATGTGGTACATTTACACAATGGAGTATTACTCAGTTATTATTATTATTATTATTTTTTAAATGACACCATGAAATTTGCAAGCAAATGTATGGAACTCAAAAAACAATCATACTGAGTGAGGTAACCCAGACCTAGAAAGGCAAATACTGTACTTATTCACTTTTAAGTAGATAACAGATGTTAAGTAAATGATAACCAAGCTCAATCCATAGATCCAGAAAGGTTAGGTAAAGTGGAGGGCAGTAACATGGATCTTCCTGGGAAGGGAAAATAGATTATATTTTCAGGTAGACTGGGGATGGGTGCGGACAGAGCAAGAGGGATCAGGTGGAGGGATGATGGAGGGATAGTGTGGAGAGAGATGGCTAGAATTAGGGGCATTTGGGGAGTGGTGTGGAAACCAAGTGCAGTGGAAGCTTCCTAGAATCTATGATGATGATTCTCATGAGGACTCCTAGTAATAAGGGATATGGAGTTTCAATTGGCTATTCTTGTAGCCAGGCAAGGCTTCCAGAGGTGGGACTGGGTTGTATTCAGCTGAGTTGTTGGCTAAGGGGTTCTCATGGAAATCCCCAAACAACCAAGCCTGATGCCAAGATAAAGGGTTGTTTCTTCACAAATTGACAGTGTAGCTCCATTGCTGAGGACAACATCCAAACAACTCATTAAACATGGAGAAGTTGAACTGGTGCCTATATGGAGCTTTCACCCTTACGTTCTAGAGTCTTTGGTGTGGGAAGGTTCTCTTCAGGCTACTGAAAGAGAAACATGGCCACCAACACAGCCACATAAATCTTTGACCTACAATCTGTCCTGCCTGTAAGATATCTTAGGGTAATGACGACACAGAACTTGTGGGAGTAGGCAACCAATGACTGATTTGATTAAGGCCCACTCCACACCTGACACTGACTGAGTAATCAAAAACCAGAGACTAGACATCCCAGAGACCTAGGGTAAAACAAATACTCAAATATAAATATATATATATATATATATGATAGATAGATAGATAGATAAAATTAACAAAATAATTCCTAACAATATTCTGCTATACTCATAGATCAGTGTCTTATCCAGTCATTATCAGAGAGGCTTTCTCTAGCAGTAGATGGAAACAGATGCAGGAACCTACAGCCAGACATTAGATAGAGAGAGAGAGTCTAAACTGAAAGTCTCCATCTTCCCTGAGAGCTCCGGGATACCATGGAAGAGAAAAAGGAAAGATTATAAGAGTCAGAGGGGATGAGGACTCCAGGAGAACAAGTCCCCTCTGAATCAGCTAAGCAAGGCACATATGAATTCTAAGAGCCTGAAGCAGTATGCACAGGGCCTACATGGGGCTACACCAGGTCCTCTGTATATATTATAGATATTGGCTTAGTATTTTTATGGGATGCCTGACTCAAAGAATCAGTCGATCCCTGACTCTTTTGCCTGCTCTTGGGACTCTTCCTCCTATTGAGTTGCTTGTCCAACTTTGAAATGATACTTTTTGCTCCATCTTATTGTACTTTATTTTGTCATGTTTGGTTGTTACCTCCTAGAAGCCTGTTGTTTTTTAAATTAGGGACAGAAAGGGAATGGATGTTGAAAGGGAAGTAGGTAGGTAGGAACTGGGAAGAGTAGAGGGTGGGGAATCTAGAATAAGAATATATTATATCAGGAAAGAATCTATTTTCAATAAAAGAAAAAAAAACTCAGTAAAGGGAGAGAGAGAGAGACAGAGAGAGAGAGAGACAGAGAGAGACAGACTGGGCAATGGCTCAGTTGGTAAAGTGTAGCTGTATTTCGTGAAGATTCATGATCAGATCTGCAGCAGACAGGTGCAATGTTATACATCTGTAATCCCAGCACCAGGGAGATTGAGACTAGGGCCATGGCCAGCCAGCCTAGCTGAATTGGTTTGCTTCAGGCTTAGTGAGAATCTCTCTCTCAAAAAATAAGGAGGTTAGTGATGAAGGAAGACACCTGATGTCAGCCCCTTGCCTTCACACACACTTGTACATGTGCACATACACCTGCACTCATGTGTGCACAGACATGAGCCCATACATACATATACCATACACAGATAAACATTTACAAGAAATTTGAGACCTACTGCTCTTTTCAAGTTAAACCTGTAAGTTTTCTTGAAAAGTGGGTTGATGTGTTCATGCTGAGAAAGCAGAAATTAGTTTTCTGGAGCATTTATGGTCTCTATACTGTAGATTTTGTTTTCCTTTTAGTAAGTTAGAGCTTATTGAGTATTAAGGATATTAACTGGTTCTTAAATGTACTGAAAATACTTTCTTTGATATGCATTGATTTACATATATTTTATATATGCATAATATATATGTATTTTTTTTCAATAATGAGTTGGTTGCAGCCAGACATGGTGGAGCATACCTGTAATCCCAGCATTTAGGAAGCAGAGGTAAGAATATCATCTCATCACAAGTTTCAGAGCAGCCCACACAATGAGACCCTGCTTCAAGGGAAAAAATATTTTAAAACTTCAACAATTAAATTCATCAATGTATTTAAAGGCTTCTATCCTTGATGTCTATTTTTCTCAAATATAATATCCCTAATAGGTTTTTTTTTTCAATTCCATAATTTTCAGCTACTTTTAATAATCCATAATTAATTTCCTTTTGTGCATCAAGCCTTGATTATGCCAGTAACATATTTTATGTTAATCTATTTCATTATTCAGCTATGTAGACCATGTCACTGGTTGGGTAACTCATATCCTTCCCAGAGCTAAAATGCCACCGCTTCAGCATTAAACGCTGTGGCCTGAATCTCACCTTGTAATGTGTGCTCTTCACCTTGTGCTTGTTCTGTCCATACCTTAGCATTTTGTGACCACAGTGTTTTTAGTGTTAAGCCCTGTTCCTATGCAGTGACTTTTAGACTGGCGTGTTGGAAGATCCACCTCATTCTGCTCCCAGCAGGTCTTGAAGAGTCACTTGTCTAAAATGTGCAATGAGCCTGAATTCTCTTTCTCAGCCGCTTTCTAATCACTGCTTCTTCAGAGCTCAGTATAAATATTAATTAGCCTTTAATCAGACAGGATGAAAATTCTGTGCAAAATACATACTCATAAACTCTAAGAATATTTGTGAAAACATGCTTCATTTAATACTGCTTGTGTATGATTTTTGCAATTTAAATACTTATTAAAATATTTTTAAAATGTTATTTATTTTGACTTTCTGTGTATGAGCTTTTGCATGAGTTTTTGCATGCATGTGTGCATATGCACTACATGTATGCCTGGTCCCTGCAGAACTCAAGAGAGGGCAGTTGGTGGTTGTGAACTTCCATGTAAGTGCCGGAAACTGAATTCATCTCTCCAGTCTCTGAAGTCTTTTTTGCATTATTCTATAAATATTTATAGTTTGCAGTTTACTTTTTAATACCTGACACACTGTTGGGCATTTGGGGATTAAATACTAATAGAGACAGTATAGAAACATCAAACATTGCTTATCTGAACTTACATTTTAGGGAAACTTGAAATTTAAAATGTTAAATTATGTATATGTTTATATATGATTTATACATATTTATATATAATTTTAAGTATAATCTATACACTAATATAATATAATACTATAATGTATTAGTACATATTAATAATACATAATGTCAGCTTTCCTTATGGCACTGGCATCCATAGTTTTAGTCTAGCTTTCCCTCAACCCTTTCCCCTTCCCCATCCCCATGTTCTTGACCGTGATCCTTGCTTAACCTTTTTGGCTGCGGTATTCCCCTATCTATTTGTATATCTCGTATTCACTCTCTTCCCTTTGAAGCTTCTGTTTTCCCTCTGATGAGCATGTCTATTTGACTATCCTCTAAACATACACACAAAAATTAAAGCTATTGTCATTATCCAGTCACATTCAAGAGTAAAAGTGTGGTGTTTGTTGTCCTGAGCCCAGATTATCTTATTTAAGAGGATAATTTCCAGTTCTATCCATTTTCCTGAAAATATGCAAATTTCACTTTTCTTTGCAACTAGGTAGAATTCCATTGTATCTATGTAGCACATTTTCATTATTGATTCACCTATCGATGGACATCTATGCTGAGTCTACTTCCTACAAGGGATCTTTTCAAAACAGACCTGAAAAATAATGCTTTTAGCTGACTAAGAAAATGGAATTATCCTTGTTACATTCTTAATTGTTGTTCAGTGGTATTGAGTCTTGTAATGAATTTCTAACAAGTGTTTATTGAGTGTCTTGGATTACTATTGCTGTGATGAAACACCATGACCAAAAGCAACTTGATGAGGAAAGGGTTTATACTATTCATAGCTCCATATAACAGTTCATCATCAAAAGCAGTAAGCACAGGAACTCCAGTAGGGCTTGAGGGAGGGAAGAGGGAAGGAGGAGCTGATGCAGAGGCCTGGAGGGGTGCTGCTTACTGGTTTGCTCCCTCTGGCTTGCTTAGCCTGCTTTCTTTCTTTCTTTCTTTCTTTCTTTCTTTCTTTCTTTCTTTCTTTCTTTCTTTCTTTCTTTCTTTCTTTCTTTCTTAACAAAACAAAACAAAACACTTATTTATTTATTATGTATACAGTGTTCTGCCTGTATGTATCCCTGCAGGCCAGAAGAGGGAACCAAATTTCATTACAGATGGTTGTGAGCCACCATGTGGTTGCTGGGAATTGAACTCAGAACCTTTGGAAGAACAGCCAGTGCTCTCAACCTCTGGGTAATCTCTCCAGCGGTGGTGGCTCATGCCTTTAATCCCAGCACTCGAGAGGCAGAGCCAGGCAGGTCTCTGAGAATTGGGGGCCAGCATGGTCTACAGAGCCTGCTTTCTTTTAGAACCCAGGACCACCAGTCCAAAGGTGGTCCCACCCAATATGGGCTGGGCCCTCCCGTATCGATCACTAATTAAGGAAATGTCCTACAAACTTGCCCACAGCCTGATCCTAAGGAGGTATTTCCTCAGCTGAGGCAACCCCTCCTCTCTGATGACTCTAGCTTTTGTCAAGTTGACATAAAACTTGTGAGACCAAAGGATATGCATTCATTATACCATTATCTAAAGAATTCTTTGCCTCTGAGAAGATCTGAATGAATTTACCATACATGCCAGAAAAAGATCCAGGGATGAGAATTGGAGATTTTAGGATTGAACATCCTTTCTTGATATTAAGATATTTCTCCCCAGTGAAACAAAAGTCTTTATTTTTAAATATTTACATATTGATATTTATAAAGAAATGTTACCTAAACTGGGGGTGGTGGCACAAGTCTTGAATTTCAGCACTTTGGAGGCAAGGGTAGGTGGATCTCTGAATTCAAGGCCAGTCTGATCTACCACTTGAGTTCCAATTCATACAGAGCTACACAAAGAAATTCTGTCTAACTCCACACCACACCCCGCCCCTTCCCCCCAAAAAACCTGAAACAAAAGAACAAAACAAACTAAAACCCCAAAGCAAAACAAAACAGAAAAAAGAAATGTTATCTAAGTCTAGCATTTCATAAATACCCCTTTAGTAGACATACTCAGTATACTATGGGTTAGGGATCAGGTGATTTAATTGTCTGTTATTTGTATTCAAAACCCCTCATTTTAGAACCCTCACATCTTCAGTACAGCTGACTTTCCTGGTCATTTAAAGTTGATTTCTTTCTAGAATTTGCTGCATGTTGTCACCCAGACTTACACTGTCATAATTAGCAATGCTGACATTTAGGAGATGCTGACCCTTTCTGTCTTTGAAAATGCAGCAATATAAGTTAAATCATCCCTTTAATGTCTATATGTAACTGTCTCACTTTTGTGGAAAGTTTTCTATTTTTTTTTTTTGTTTAAGAATTTGTCTTAATGTACCTTTTATTCCCCGTGAATCTAGAAAATGCCAAGTAGTTAAATGTTAACACATAGGATTAAAACTATTTTTGTTATTTGCTAAACAAAATGCCTGATTCATAAACAATCATAGGTGAACACATTTATTTCAATGATTTATTCAATATACATAAACTTTCTTTGATTGATATGAAAATGTTAGTGTGAATATTTTTAGGTTCTGCTTTTATTTAACTGATATTTTCAGCAACTTATTTTATATAATCATATTTTAGCTCCTATTCCATATGTCTTCCATTATACTTTCCACAAAGAATACAACTTCTAAAATGCTGTTTTACAAAACCAAATATTCAACTCAAACCATGTCTCCTGAAACATCTCTAAATACAAAGAAACCTCTTTGTAAGATTCTTTGACATGAAGAATTTCTGTGTGCTATAAAAAATTTTTAAATAAATTTTTTTGTTGATTCTTGGGGATCGTTCCTGTGCTATTGGAGTGCTTTTCAGAAATCTCTTGCTTATACACATATCTTAAAATATTTTGCCTGTTTTACTTTATTAGTTTCAGAATTTCCTTATGTTTTGGTTGTGAGCTTAGCCTTTAATGGATGAGTCATCTCTCCAGCCTCAGAGTTTTCTAATGTCTTCAATCAATTCTGAGCTGCTTTTTTGAGCTGTACACTATTGGAAATATTATCTAGAGACATCTTTTACAAGGACCCCTTGTTGAAGAGTTTTCTTTTCTGCAATGTATGGCATTGGCATCTTTGTCAAAATTCAGGTCGCTCCCACAGTGTGAGTTTACTGCTGAGTCTTCTATTCTGTTGATCTTCATGTTTGTTTCAACACCAGTATCATGATGGTTCTGTTCTATGTAGTGTAATTTGAGAAAGGTTAATGTGATGCCCCCATTTCTGCTTAGGATTGTTTTGGGTATTGGGGAGTCCTTTGTGCTTTCTTAGGAGTTTTAAAATTCTGTGTTCTTCTGAATTTTGATGGGGATCTGTATATTACTTTTGCTAGCATGGTTATTTCTGTAATATTAATTCCACCCATCCATAAGCAGGGGAGGTCTTTCTATCTTCTATGTCTTCCTATAAGTATTTTCTTCATTGTCTCACGGTTTTCATTATAGAGGTCTGTGGTGGTTTGAAGGAGAAATGTCCCCCCATAGCCTTAGATAGTTGAATACTGGGTCCCCAGCTAGTGGCATTTGGAGGAGGTTTAGGTAGTGCTGCTTTGGTGGAGGAAGTGTATCACTGAGGGGATTAAAAGCATTGCACTGCTTCCACCTCTCTCTCTCTCTCTCTCTCTCTCTCTCTCTCTCTCTCTCTCTCTCTCTTTGAGACAGGGTTTCTCTGTGTAGCTTTATGCCTTTCCTGGATCTCCCTCTGTAGATCAGGCTGGCCTCGAATTCACAAAGATCCACCTGCCTCTGCCTCCTGAGTGCTGGGATTAAGGGCGAGCACCACCACAGCCCAGGCTCACTTCATTCCCTTTGTCTTCTTCACTCTTAGGTTTGAATATGAATTCTCAGCTTCCTGCTCTTGCTGTCATGTTTGCTGCAGTATCTCCTAGCTAGACAGACTCTTTTCCCTCTGCAACCATAAGTCCAAGTAAACCCTTCCTCTATAAGTTGCCTCAGTCATGGCATGTTCTTTTAGCAATATTTTCATTAATTCTTTGAGAATTTCATGCAGTATGTTTTGAATATGTTATCCCCCACTCCCCCATGACCACCCCCTCAATCATCCTATCTCGCCTCACCTAATTTTGAGTTTCTTCCTTTTTTTCCTCCTTCATCCTTTTCCTGTCAAATCCATTTTGTCTTGCTAGCTAGATTTGAGAGTGAGGTCCTGGTGTGTCATCAATCCACTAGGGGTCATATCATTAAAGACAACCATCCAAGCAGCTATCAAATGCCAGTAGCTCCTCAGCTAGTGATGGTATTTCATGTCCAACTTCTCCTCTTTTTGCTGGGATTTTGTCAGGTAAGATCCATGATGACTCTTCTGTACCAGCATCCTATATAACACCTTTGGTGATATGAATGCTACCCAGCAGGGAAGAAAACATTCAGCTCTATTCTGGTTTGATTCTTCTGTGTCCTGCAATAAAAGTATTGGTGTACTCAGTGATAGGATCTTACCCTCTGATACTTGATGGGAGATGTTTAACAAAGAAAAGAGTTAAAGGATCACTCAGTTAACTGCTCCATTAAGTATGAGACATGGAGAATCAAGTGGTCGCATAACAGCCGTCTGGTTTGCTTCCCTGTTGCTGTGATAAAACATGCTGAGCACAAGCGACTTAGAGAGAATAGGGTTTATTTCAGTTCACACTCTCAGGTAGCAATCCATCACTGAGGGAAGTCAGGACAGGAATCAAGCAAGAACAGTGATAGGTACCATGAAAGAAGGCTGCTTATTACCTCTGACTCATGTTCAGCTTGATTTCTTTAGCAACTGAGGGCCACCTGACTAGGGTGGCCCTGCCCACAGTGGGAGGGGCCGTCCAACATCAATCAACAATAAAGACAATCCCCTAAGTACATGACTACAGTCGGTTCTGATCTGAGCAATCCATCAATTGAAACTTCCTCTTCCAAGGTGAGACTTGATTATGTCAAGTTAACAATAACAGTACCAACAATCATCCAAAAAATATACCATCTTAAATGGAAGAAAAGCAAGACTTGGGGAATTCAGTGTTATGCAGTGAGTAGTTGGTGTGCTGTAATGTCAATACAGATGTATCTCCACTTTGGTCCAGCTCTAATGCTATTCTATGTTCCTTCTCATATCGCGCACTTGCATTTCTGTCTCTACTGCCACTCAAAGGTCCTTTTAAAACCTTGTTTACCATAGAAACATAAAGATTTACTGGATGAACAAATGAATGATGTTCTGAAGAAACACACATATTTAAGAGCTATATGTTTATATACATTCTAATCTCAAAATAGGAAATTTTAATTTTGTTTATAGAAGATAATTGAGGTACAACCCCTCACTTCATCTGTAAGATTTATGATGGAGTTCTGAGTTATGCTTCTTATCAAATACAATAAGTAGATTATGCATTTTAAAAATTGATTTATAGCTTGAAACAAAACTCCATTTATCAAAAGTAAGATGATATTGGGTGAATACAAAATTTTATAATAACACTTCATTTTTACATTTGATTCAAGTCTCGACTCAATGTCCTAATGTTGATCTCTCTCCCCACACCCCATTTCCCTCCTCTGCTAAAGACTATTGAGTCTTCCTGTCAATGCCTTATAACACTTTTGTGGAGCAGTGGCAGAAACTTGAAGAGGGGCAAAGGAAGGAGAGACCAGGGTGTTTCCCCCCCCCTCTGTTTGTATAAGAGGGGTCTTCTGTGACAACTGTCTCTTGATTCTGGTCCCCGCAAACATCCATTATGGTTACATCTACTAGATAACACTGGCCTTACAACACTGATAATGCTGGTCCCTCCATGTTTCCAGTTTAGAGATGGTTCTGTCTCTTTGTGGTTTCTAATCTCTGAGCTGCTCGATATCTTGGATTGGTTTCTCAGAAAGTCAACTTTGTCATCTTTTTAAAATCAATTCTGGAGCTAAGTAAATTTCATTTTAAATATTAATTGGTAGCTCTTATTTTTCTGGTTGGGTCCTGGCTGATTAAATATTGTATGAAATTATTTCTTTTTATTTTTATGACACATCTTTCCCCTATTGTATAATGGAAAACCACACAAATACAACAGTGTGCCATGTTTTGTTTCCTTGAGAGGAGAAAAGTCGGATTCAACATTCCATTGCTTCCTTATAAGCAATGATGTCTGATCCTAGGAGTGGCCAGTCAGAGTTTTGTGATGATTGCTGTGTGTGAGTATGGATGAAATGGAGTTAACTGGACTATAAGGAAATTAAAAGCATTGACTTAAGTTCAGTCAAATGCTTGATCCAGGAATGCATGCTATAGCAATACACGTTTGTGAATGGATGGTTGAAGGTGAACTTCACAGCTACCACATATTTGAAATTACAGTTTAAGAGGTTCTTCTGTCAGTGAAACTACTCTGACTTGTCATACCATTTATCACCTTGTTGTATCCTTGCTTTTTCTCCTCTTGCTCTTAATTCACCACAACCATAAATAAACCATAGACAAGACAGAAGAAATTCATCTAGTATTTGATTTTCTGCACAGTTGATAGTCACATTCTGAGGCATGTTTAATATACTTGTCCCCTTGCCACTAATTGGCAGAACAATGAAAAACAGATCATCCCAGTTTGTTACTTTGATATTTACCCTTTAACTTTTAACTGGCACAGAGCCCTGTAAGGTAGGGAGCTGTATATATGTATTATGTAAATATTTTTAATAGAGCTGCATAGTGGATGTCAGAGGATGGAAAAGACATCCATTAAATAATAGTAAGTTTATGACTTAAAATAGGGTCAGATGAAAAATTCAAGCTTCCAAAGAAAATGGTGGGAAGAGTATTGGGTCCTCACAAGACAGGTTGAAATCCTACTTTGCTCCTCTCCTTGTTGTAGGGCTTTAAGGAAGTTCTTTTTCAGCAATGTCAGTACCCCAATCCGAGAGACTGGACGCAGATGTATAGTAATGTAAGCAACTGTATTTTATGAACATAAAGAACAGTCTATTATTATTTTACTTCACACATTCCATGTCCCTATGATCCCCAAACACTACTAAGCTTTAGTAACAAGGGCCATGGGTTGATTGTGATGTGTTGTATGACTTTCCCTGGGGCAACAACACTCACATCTAATCATGTCAGGGAAGGAACTCAGAACAGACCAAAGTAGTGACTTCGTCAATGTCCAACTTGGTGAATTGGTGCATTTTTATTGGGGTTACTAACAGGCATGTGGGTGAGCCATTACTTAGAAGGAGCAGTGGTAAATCTAATGCAGCTACCTCAGGGGAATGCTACCCAACATGGGTGATGACTCCTGAAAACTGTAGCCCCAGAGCTCTCTGCAAAACTTGCAAACAGCTCCATGTTCAGAATCTCAGTTTCCCTGCAGTTGAGCTGGTCAGAGTCTCCACCTTCAGCAAGTGTTCACTTCTTGTTATACTGCTGGGGATGAGCCCTCAAGACTCACCCAAGTTTCTGCCATTCCAGTACTAGATCCTACCTTTTAAATATTGTACCACCTCCCAATAACACTGCGGAGTTGCAGCCAAACCTTTAACACAGAAACTTTTTGGATCAAGACCACCACATGACATGTATGTGTGTGTCTTTCTCCGTGATTCTTCATCTCATCCAGAAATCACTCCCCTACTTGTGTCTTAGGGGCTGGTTGTTTGGGAATATAGGAAGATTGTGGGCACCGTAGCATTAGGTATAGAGTTATTGGTTACATTTCATAATTCCAATCTTGAGCCCCATAGCCATGTGCTGTCTTAATTTGTCTTACCATCACGAACCCTAGAACCCTATTTATTCATCAATAGTAGTGATCCGCTGGGTGACCCACCTATGAAAGACCTTTTCTGATCATCTTCTATGGTCTCTGGCACTGGCACCTTTTCCCTTAATGTGGTTCAGATAACGTGTCAGTCACTCCCTGATGCAACACAATTCTTGATAAGAACAACTTAAGGATGAGTTTATTTTTGGCTTGTGTCCAGGGGAAGTAGTCCATTATGGTGGAGCAGGCAAGGCAGAGGAAGAGGGTGGCTTCTGGTCACATGGTCAGGACACACTATCTTCATTTTATTCAGACCAAGCCTTCAGCCCTCAGGACAGGAAAATCTACATTTAGAGTGGGTCTTCCTACCTCAATTAACCTACCAAGATAACCTCTCACAGAAATTCCCAGAGATCGTATCCATGGTGATTCTAAGTCCCATCAAGTTGACAATTAAGATCAGACATCACAGATGGCCCCTGGGGCAACTTCGTCTTCAGACACTTGAATTTTGTCTCCTTTCATTCCTCTTCTACAGTTATCTCTTAGTTTATCTTCTTCCAATATTTTCCTGGCTGCTCAAGCCAGCTTCCCTTTTCTCATGTGCAGTGAGAATTATAACTGCTTTAGTTCTTTACTCTCATTTGCAGAGGGCTCTGTGTTTGATAAAGAGGGATAAGTTTGCTAGGCTCAATGCAGATCTAGTTTTACATTTACAAAACTCCCTCCCAATATTGTAAGGCACAGGAAGGAAGCGCTCGATAGTCTCAAATATGGATGGTTTCAACTTTCCTCTTTAAGCTTTTCTCCTTGTTAAGGAGCATTTTAAACGATGTAGACAGGAACCATCTTGTTTTAAATATGGCTTGCTAGTTTATTCTTGCATGTTAAAAATGGCACAGCATACTAAAGGAAACTTGAAACCTATAACCCCAGCTATAATTTACATTTCAAAATACGTGGTTCACTATGTCATACTTTTGAAGAAGCACACTTAGTGGGCAAGAGTGTAAATTCTTCTTTAGAAAATAAAATAGTTCATAAAATTTCATCTCTCAATATGAAAAAATCTGTGTTAAATTGTGCTAACTTACTTCGATAGCAGCATTTAGTCTCTGATGATTTTATCTGGTACTCATTGAGAACTGGCTTTCTGAGCCTCTGATTTTGTTTCTTTGGTCTTATCACTTAGATAGTACAAAGACATCTCTACAGAACTGGAGGATGATGGTAGGAGATAAAGATCAAATTACTAGTGCAAGAAAGAGAAATTGATAACTTATCATGTTTTTCCATTCTTAAGGTTTCTAGGTGAAATCTCCTCCCTGTAAATGTCAGCCAAATAAATATTAGAAGCACCTCAATTTTCTTTTTCACTGAGAATGATATTAGAGTGATTGTGATTTACTGTGCAGGTGGAACTAAATACAGAGCCCAGAATTTGCCCCACTGTCACTGTTATACACCTAGCAGTGAATTTCATTTAATTATAATGTCTGAAGCAGACTTGTGAAGGCATCAACCATGTAAATAAAGATTACAACAAATTTATTTCCAGAACCTATAATTTTATTTAGTTTTATTGTCTCAGCTTTCCCTCCATGATAAAGAAATGGCTCATACAATTTTGTGTGCTGAGTTTTAAAGCAATATTTATTTTTTTAAAAATGTATCTAAGTGCTATATATTATTTTCAGACAACTTATTTTAATAGCTTATGAATGTAATAGAATGTATCCTAATAGATGAGAAATACACATACAGGAAAAGAACATTCAATTTTAAACCTAAATTATGCTTTTAAAAAATGAATTCTTGGGATGTGTCTTTTGTGTATTTAAGTATTTCCATCTCTGCCAGTAAAGGCTTTGGATTTCTGTCACAGAAGGAAATGCAGCCAATTAAATCTGAAGGAAAGCACTCTCTGTGGTTGGCTCTAGAATCACCTTACTCCAGTCTTCAGATAGCCTGGCACATGCGTCATTATAATAGGAATGGAGATGGCACACCCGCCTGGGCTCCACAACAGTCCAAGTCCTTCCCTGTGGGCTGACCTTGAGACTGGGGATCAAGTGTACATGGTCAATGATAAAATCTTTCATATTTCTGGATCTTTCATTAGTGATTCACAATCCTTTTAAAACGACAACCTCCTCCTCCTCCTCCTCCTCCTCCTCCTCCTCTTCTTCTTCCTCTTCTTCTTCTTCTTCTTCTTCTTCTTCTTCTTCTTACTTTCCCTCCTCCTCCTCATCCTCCTTCATCTTCTTCCTCCTTCTCCTTCTTTTTTCTTTTTGGTTTTTTAAGGCAAGGTTTCTCTGTGTAGCCCTGGCTATCTTGGTACTCACTCTGTAGAACAGGCTGGATTCCAACTTACAGAGATCCACCAACCTCTGCTACCCAAAAGCTTGAATTAAACGTGCCCAGCTAGGACAACTTTCTTGAAGGACCCAGAACAGGACTCCATTCAGCAGAGCAAGTTTCAAGTGTTCTCTGGATTTGCAAATCAGACTCTGATAGCTAAATCCACATATTAAGTAAAGGAAAGATCTCTTGCAAGCCTGACCTGCATGTTTATGCTTGTCATGAAAAGCCAAAGTATTGACACACCTGCCTAAGACCTAAAATAAATTAGGACAGGCCCACAAGGGGGTTAGACAGCAAACTAATGAGGACCAGGCAGGCAGCCTACAGAAAAAGGTAATATACTCCACTCCCCTTTGTGCACTCTTTTGATTAGTTTTTTTATCAGGCTCTGGGGAGCAGGCTCTGCCTCATGTGTGCAGCAGGAAGAAGCTGGTACTCTGTGGATCAGTGTTACAGAAGCAGGAGCTATGGACTGTTCAGTGTGAATGGGAATAACACAAACTTTGCAAGCAACATAAAAACATTGTGGGTCTACAGAATTTCAAAAATGACAGTATTGTTGGAAAAGGAGTATATCATTATAGTCTCACAATCTGAAACCAATCTGCTGAGCAAGGTCATTTTTTTTAATTGGCATCTATCTTAAAGGACCTCAATCCATATTTTGGAATGCTTAATTGTAATGTTTTCTTTAATTGGTCAGTGTAAACAAAGACACAAAATATTTTTAGCTTTCTTAAGGTTCTTAATGATTTCAATTTTATATCCACTCATACTAGCTTTGAATGAAAATAGTGCATTTACAGATGGTACTGAATTCAATAAAATTAATTACATGTGCAAGGTTTCAGCAATTAACTTTAGTATGGCCTGTAGAAATCCATTGTGAACAGAATTCCATGCTTCTTAACCTCCTGGTTTCCAACCTGAAGGTTTCATTTGCAGTGTTGAGAAGAAATGAAAGCGACTCAGAACTGCAAGGCTCACTCAGGAAATGCACGAAGTGCTGGTGGTACAAAGGAGCCAAACTCAGGCTTGGGAGATCCCCATGGTTCCCAAGTGTTGAAGGTTTTCATTTCCGGGGGGCTCATCTCTGTGTCAGATAAGAAGGTCATTAATGTCTGCTGGAGCTGATACTGTTGTCTTGCACATGTTCTCCAGCCACTTCACACCTCAGAGGCACTTGTCCAGCATCTAAGACCGCATCTTTTGTATGGCTGTGAGATGTTCATTTCTACAGCATTTTCTGTTGTCTTCATAAAGGAATGCTTATATCTTCCAACCATACTTCATTCAGTTGAATATGTTGAGTGAAATATTAATGTACCTTGTATAAAACAGTATCATCCTGAGTGAGGTAACCCAGACTCAGAAGGACAAACATGGTATGTACTCACTCATAGGAGGATACTAGATGTAAAACAAACGTGACTAGACTGCTACACAACTCCAGGGAGGCTACCTAGAAAATGGGACCCTAGGAAAGACACAGGAATCACCCAATGACAGAGAAATGGATGAGATTTACATGAACAACCTGGATGACAGTGGGAGTAATGAAGGGCAAGTTTCGAGGGAAAGAAAGTTTAAGGGAACAGGAGATCCCAGCTGGATCAAGAACAGAAAGGGAGAACAAGGAATGGTAGACCATGATGGATGAGGACCACATGAGAACAGGAGTGGGCAGAGGCGGGAGGTCCCTGGGGTCCACAGTGATGCATCCTCTGTAGACTGCTGGCAGTGGTCAAGAGAAAGCCTGATCTGACCTAGTCTGGTGATCAGATGGCCAAACACCCTGACGATCAGGCTGGAACTCTCATCCAGTGACTGAAGGAAGTGGAAGCATAAATCCTCAGTCAGGCCCCAGGTGGAGCTCTGTGTGTCCAGTTGTCGAGAAGGAGGAGGGAATGTGGGAGCGTGAATTGTTGAGCCCAGGACTGGAAAAAGCACAGAGACGAAAGGCCAGACAAATGGAAGCACATGAATTGTGAACCAAAGGCTGTGGAGCCCATAGCTGGATTAGGCCCTCTGGATAAGTGAGACACCTTGGACCCCAGCCAATAGAAGGATGCCACCTATATTCAAGATCAGTCTTTCCTTCCAATTTAAACCTCTCTGGAAACAACCTGGTAAACACACCCAATGGACCTCAAACAATGGTTTGGTGCTACCTACTTTCAAAGTGAATCTTCTACACTTGGTAAAACTTTCTGGCAATTTTTTTCACAAATATAACTATAGATGTGTCTCCTAAATAATTCTAAATCCAGAGAAGCTGCCAATGCAGATTAACTGCTGCAGGGATGTTCTTAATAAACTAGATTCATCAGGCTTAGGAGATAGAAGGATGAAAGAATCCTGACTAAAGTTGGTGAAGATGAAGGCTTTGTTGTTTGTTAACTGTTATTACATACTTGAGTTATGAGCTGTAATTTGAACATATTATGCCTAATGGCTGCTAAAGCTAAAATGAACCTTAAAGATCATCTCTTGCAACTAGAAATGAGTGATCCAAGTCTTTCCTAAGCTATATGCTATGAACAAAGTCACATTGTTAGTGGGTGGCAGGGCCTCACTGTGCATAAGTCTGCAGAGGAGAATGTTTCTTTCACTGTTCTTTCTTACAAGTCATAGTGAAAATTCTCCAGTTTAAAATTTTAATAATCAGCAGGGATTTTTTTTCTGTAACCAAATTCTTCATACATAGAGATATATGATTGTCTAAAATGAATAATCAAAAGCTTTCTGTGTAGATTTTCCACCTGTCCAACATTTAAATTACCATTATGCAATACTTAGGGATAACTCAGTTCTTTAATGAATTAAGGAACAAGTGAATCTCTTTTTAATCAATTATCTCAAAACATATCCTTACACACACCCCCACATGATCATGCATGCGCGCGCGCGCACACACACACACACACACACACACACACACACACACACAACATACCAGAAGAAGATTATTTATTTTTCCTGTAGTACTCAAAGATTCATTATTGTCATGATTAAAAATCCTGAATTATGAAAAAACAAAACAAAACAAACCAACCAACCAAACAAACAAAAACAATAATGCATCTAGTCTTGCTAAAAAGGCTACTGTCATTGGAGATAAGAAAGAAACAAGGGAGTTTCAGATTTTCAATTCAACTGCTAATATTTTATTTTTGTTCTTTTTGTTTGTTTGAGACAGAGTCTCTCTATTATATAGCCCTAATTATCCTGTAATTCATTAATAGAGTAGGCTAGTCTCTAGCTCACAGAGATCCTCTTGCCTGAGCCTCCCAGGTGCTAGGATTAAAGGTATGAACCAACACTACTGATAGACTGATAATATTTTAAGTTGAGAATTTTTACTAAGTATTTAGATGGCATTTTGAAACATGGACCTTTAAAATCTTCATGGTTGTGAATTGAGAACATCTTTAAGTCATTTGAATTTTATCCACATGGCACAAGGCACTATATAGAGTAATTATGGAGCCTGTTTGAATAAAGACATTGTATAGTTTAATCATTTACTCATGTGGGTAAAGTTAGGTTCTATAATAATAGGTTGAATGAGTTTAAATATAAACTTGGAAGTTCCTCAAAAATAACCAGAGACAATGTATTACTTTTTAAGCATTACCATCCCGGTTCACTATCTATACATCTAGCCAAACTGGCTGTATTGAAATGTAACTATGAGGTTCTTCAAGATAAATTTAATGCTAGTCTTACCCCAGACAGAGTGATCCAACCATGCATTTTCATTCCTACTCATATACTCACCATTGAGCAGTTTCTCAACTATCATGCAGTGAGACAAATACAGCTTATTTTTTTGGGGGGTGGGTGGGGAATTGCTAACTTACTTTGCTTTCTAAGGATATGATGTTCATTAAAAATCCCATGTCTGAGGAAAAATTGGGATAAATTAAATAATTCAATAATTGATATTTGCATTTAGTTTCTGGCATTCCTAGAACTTAAAAAAATAGATTAGATATGAAACTTATTTTGAAGAAATCATCCAACTATCAAGGAGAAGGCAACACCTTAGGATTTGTGAGGCAGTATCTCAATCCTCCTTCTGACTCTGGGCAACTGTGAACAGAACAGGAATTACTATAAGTGGAAACTGAGCTGATAGGTAGATCTTTGCTGCATTGCCTATTTCCAGGTCTTGTTCTTCAGAGACAGAGGATTTTTACATTCCTTGATTCCTGCTTATGATTCAGCTACACAGTATTATGCCATTTTGGACTATTGTCACATCAAAGTTGACATTCTCATTCTGGGATGAGATGAGTCACTTCAAGGGGCTGCTTCTGTGGCTACCTCTTATGATAGACTGTCACGTGGAACTACAAGTCAAATAAACCTTTCACCATTAGGTCGCTTTTATCATGATTTTTTTTTTCACAGCAGCAGGAAAGGAAACAGAGACACCTTTGCATCTACATGAAATGGACCAGACCCAGAAACTTCCAAGGACCTGTCTTGGGAACTTGGCAGAACAGGAAGCCATACCACTTCAGAATAAATTGATAGCATGGGGGAGATGGCAAGTATCCCTAAGAGTATCACTAAGATTCTTGCCTCAGCTGGGAAAAGCTCTGTGAGTCATCAGCAGAAGACATAAAGTATCAGTGGCTAACAGGGCATCCAGTGACCAGCAGTGACCAGATACGTCTTCGGTGATGGCAATATAGGCACCATGCCCTCAGATATCATACAAAATTAAAGAACATCTAGTCAACTTCATGAAAACATGGATGCCACACTGCTTTCTCTTGATGTAACTGAACACCATTCTAGGGGAAAAAAATGAGGAAAAGAGATCAGTATGTGAGTGACTATGCTAAAATTTTGCCAGGCCATGAAAGTAAGCTTTAAAAATTTTAAAATAACCAGGTGTGTTTGTTTGTTTATTTGTTTATTTATTTATTTATTTATTTGCCTTGGAAGAAAATCATATTACTCCTATAAAATATGCTACTGACAAAGTAAAGCAAAGTGTATATAAATACGGTTGTGAATATTGTATGACCTAGAAGGACCATTATATGTTCCTATTTATTCTACATATTTGCTTAAATATAATTTCAAGAGCATTCACTGAAGGACGGTGAGATGGCTGGGAAGGAAAAAAAAAACTGCTTAACAGGAAAACCTGATGACTTAGGTTTGAGCCACAGATCCTGTGTCAAATGCTGGATTTGGTAGTACATGTGAAATCCTAACATTCCTATAGTATGGGAGGTAGAGATAGAGAATCATCTGCAAGTTGGTTGGCCAACTAGCCTGGAATGTGTGGTATAGCAGAGACAGGGGAAACATTGCTTCTAAAACAAGGTGGGAGAAGAGAAACTGTCCCCTGAAAAATTTCCTCTGACCTACACAGGCATGCCATAGCATGTGTAACCTTCATTTACACACACACACACACACACACACACACACACACACACACACCATATACACACATATACACTAATGATAAATACAGTTAAGACATCTTAAAGCATAATTTAAAACTGAAAATCTTTTTGATCTGAGTTTTATTTACATAAAATATCTCACAAAATTTGAGATTTTTTTCTAAGTTTTGTTAGGTGTAGTGAATAATATAACTTCATTGATGTGAAACTGAATTGCTAAATTTACTAGTATGCTCAGACTTCAGAAAAGAAATGCATTTATTCACAGTTCTGGAGGTCTGGTGACAACTCTCCCACTGGCTGTGAACAGCTACCTTCTCACTGTGAGTTTATTTGTCCTTGGCCTTTTCCATTCTATGTGGCCACAATTTCATTAGACTAAGGACAAACCCTATGACTTTACTTATTGTATTTATTTATATATTGTATAGTATAGTATATACACTGGGTGACAGGATCACAATTTATTAATCTTAGAGAGAAACATTTCTCTATTGCAGTCATACAAATCATAACATTTCAACATAGTTCTAGCTCACCATAATATATGCATATAAATACAACTTCAGGCTATGTAAGGTACTGAATTTTGGCTTCTAAAGCATGAGAAAGGACCTAAATTATGTTCATTATACTTCTTGTGTTAAATAGCTTTTTAAACTGTGTAGAGAATGTGGTGATATTTTGTTAACAGCACAATAAGTTGACCATCCATTCAATCTTTTAATAATTCTGAGAAAATGGAACTCATCATGTTTTCAACTTGGACACTTATAGAAGATGTTTGATAGTCCTTCCTTTATTTAAGTGAAAAATTTTCTAATGTACACAACAGATAATAAGCCTTTTATTAGTCATAACTAATAACAAATAAACATGCAACATTGGCACATTTTTGAAACCACACTTAGTATGATTTTCATTCCTTTTCCTTATAAACCATTTTCCTTGAGACCCTTCCCCACTGTAACTGTAGTGAAAGGTGGAAAACATATCTCTTAGAAGGCAGTGGCCTTTCTCTCAAGGCTACCACATACAGCCGCTCTGGTTGTGACATGTCCAGTAAGGTTCCACTTATATAATAGGCATTGTAGTTTGCATATGTACTTCCCACAAAAATGTTCCAGTAGATGGCAGTCAAATGTCTCCTTGTACGGAAATCAGTGTAAGATAACAATTTTCTGATAGGTAGCAATAATGATTTGTAAGGAAAGACCATCGTTTTGTAATTTACGAAAAGACGTTGAACAGGCTAGCTCATTCTGGGTGTGCCTCCTGCAGTATGTGCATGAGTTAAGTCATCTGCAGTCATTCCTGGTTTAGTCACAGACTGAATGAAGATAAGTTACTAACACTTCAACAGTTTCTAGTTCTTCCCACTCTCAGTATCCACAAGGGCAGGTTAAAGAGCCCACACATGGAGAGCAATATCTTCAGGAAAGGGATATGGTATGGAGTTCGGAAGAAAAATGAATTATTTTGGCAATATTATTTTAAAACATTTAGTGTAAGACTTAAACATTACCTACAGTGAATACTCAAGATTTGATTATATTAGATTAGATATCAAGACTGATGTATTTAATTTTTCTCATAGAATGTTGGGAAGTAAGGATCAATGTTTCTTAATAATACATTACTTTTAAGGTCATTTCCCCCTTATTGAAATGTGTCAGCTCAAGTCCTGTGAGAGGGAGGTTCTAAGACAAGACTGAAGAAGGAAAGCATGGAAATCCTTCAGACTATGTATAATGTAGGCCTTAACCCTGTGAAAGGATAAACTGAAGGAAAGAATTGACAGGAATCTGAGAGAATATATCCTATCTCTGTAAAAGCCTTGGCCAAACCAACATGACCATCTAAACCAAGGCTGTCCATGGAAGTCTCATATTGGACAGGAATAGCCAGTCTATACCTTTCCCAAGCTGTTACTAGCTGGAAAGAGCCTAGAGGAAGTACATTCTCTGACTTAACTCAATGGCAGATCCAAAGGCATAGTAGGTGGAGTTATCCATCAACCTTTTCCATAACACCTGAAGACATTTTTTAATGAGATTTGAATACATTTTCTGACCTTGTTTTATGTATTTTAAAACATCATTATAACACACCCGTACCTATTCACCCCTTAATACATGTCCTAGTGTTAGACCAGTATTTGCAGAATTGAAGGAAGAAGCATACAGAGCTGTAGCAGGTGTGAGACATGTCCAGTCCACATTTTCAATAACAGATGGAGCAACAGAAAAATCAATCATGATGGAGCTGACAGGGACAATGCTAATCAGATATAGCAGGTACATGATGAACATTTTATATGACAAGGGTAGGGCATGCATTTTTTTCAAGTGTACACAAAGAATAATCAAGAATATTTTTAGACTACAAAAAATTCTAGTAAGTTTTAAAACATCGAAATAATGTAAGTTATTTTTTTTTATCACAATAGAAAGACAATAGAAATCAAGTAGGGAAGTTGGAAAAATCCATGTCAATATGTGGAAATTAACAACATACTCTTGAACAACTAATGGTCAAAGAATGAATCAAAATAGAAACATTTAGGCAAATATAAGTAAAAACAGACTGAAAAATGTGAGTTGCAAAAAAAAAATATAGTGCTAACTGCAAAATTATAGTCTGTAAATTCTCTCTTTAAAATGAAGAAATATCTCCAATCAATAACTGTACTTTATAATTCATGGATGTACAAAATGAGAGTCCAATTAAGCTTAAAGTTAGCAGGAAGGAGAAAATAAAAATTGCTCCAGGGATAAAATGAAAAATTAAAAAAACACCCAGAAAACAACAGAGAAAATTAATGAGGCTCAGAGATCGGTTTGGGCTAGAAGACCCATCAAACACTAAGGATAGAGAACTCTTCCCTGTTGCTTTTACAGAAAATGAAGAATGAATGGAATGAAAGAGCAGAGTGTATAACATTACACATCAGCAAACAGGATAACCCGGATGAAGCAAGTAAATTCCTAGCAACACATCACCAACCAAGAGTAGGTTGTGACTGGAAATATGAATAGACCTGGTAAAGTATTGGCTCAGTAATAAAATGTCACAAAAACAAAAGCCCAAGACCCTCGGACTTTTCTATTGAATTCCTCCCCAAACATTCAAGGAAGGAATACCAATCTCCAAGTCTTCCAACAATTTGAGGAGAAAAGAACACATCCAATCTCATTCCAAAAGGCTGACACCAGACCTAAAGAAAGACTTAGAGAAAGTGAAACTGTACACCCTTTGCAACCTGCATGGTTTGGGTCTTGAAACTTCACTAGGGTAGAGAAGGAAGGAAGGGAGGAGAGACACCCAACAGAACTACAGAAAAGGTGAGGTCAGATTTGATGGAGTGGCAACAGTCCCCACAACCATCCAGAAGCTCCAGCAAGTGGGGAGAATTTAGCTCAGTAAGAGGTTTCAATAGACAGGCAATCTCAGGCTGTAAAAGTCCTAGAGGAGGAAGCTGATGTTGCTGGGTCGGGTACACACTAGTCTATTTGGACTAGAGGAAAGATTCTCCAGTTTTAGCCTCATGGGGTGGGGCTTTGTTAGATTCTCATAGGTACGAGATATTGGTTCATGCCATCTCCAAGTCATCAGTACACATTCTATGAAGACTTCATCTGCTCTTTCCACACTCGCTCAGGGCTTCCCCACCTCCTCACAGGATCTATATCCTTGATGAACATTGAAGTGAAGTCCTCAGTAAGATCCAGTCTACATAATTCAACAGTGTAAGATTATACATTTTAAAAAGGTTTTTAGTTTTTTTGTTCTCTCTCTCTCTCTCTCTCTCTCTCTCTCTCTCTCTCTCTCTCTCTCTCTCACCATGTACATCAGTGCAAATGCCTGTGAAGGCATTAGACCCCATGGAGCTGAAGTTATGGGAGGCTGAAAGCCACACAGCACGGATGCTGGAAAAGAACCGAACTCTGTTCACTGAAGTTTTTAACCACTGAGCAATCTGTCTAGCTTCAAGGTTAAACTTTATAATCAAGTAATATTGATAACCGGAATATAAGAATTTTCTCACATACAAAATTCAATATTATATGCCACATGAATAAAATGAAGAAGGAACACACACACACACACAAACACACACACACACACACACACACACACACACACACTGATTGATAAAGAAAATTATCAGACAACACTTGTTTTATTTTCATTATAAAACCTCTCAACAAACTAGAGTTGCAAGGCAACTCTCTCCATACAATATCCATATATTCCAAGAATCCATTTATCTTTGTATTCGGTGGTAAATGGCTGAAGGTTTTCATCTAATACAAGGGGTCAGGTTAGGGATGGGTAAGAACATAGTACATGGCAGGATTCTGATAGCAGACTGATTTCTTTTTCCTTTCTTCACTCTCTTTACTTTGTGCTCATCCTTGGCTCCCTCTCTCCTAGACTTCTTCCCTAGTACTGCTTCTGCTCCTTCCTGTCTTTCTCTTTTCTTCCCTACCTGCCCCTCCCATCCCCTTGTCTCCTTTCCCCTTCAATCTTTCACTGACATGCTAGTTGCTTCTTCTGTCTGTCCAGCTTAGAGCAGGTGAGTAAACAAAATGACATATGTGCATAGAACAGAATATATTCGATTTTAAGAAGGAAAAAACTGAGCTAGGAATTCTCAATGGGAGAATGTTTCCTAGCATATACAGGGCCCTGTGTTTGACCCTTGTCTTGTGAAAAAATAAGGAAAGACATTCTGACAAAAGGTACAGTAAGGGTGGTCCTTGAAGACTTAGGTGAAATAAGTGAGTGAAAAAGCACAGGGACTAAATGACTTCACTTCTATGACATACCCAAAGCAGTCAAACGTACTTGTCTAAGGAGTGGAGTGTCTGCTGCCAGAGGCTGGGGGTTATGCTTTAACGGTGTAAAGTGTCCCTTTTAAAGATAAGGAAACTTCTGGAGATGGATGTTCATGGTGGTTATATAACAACAAAATGTACTTAGCACCACCAAAATGTACATTTAAACTGGTGAATTTTATTTTATATATGTATTATTTATTTGATTATATATTATCTATTAATATCAGTTAATATATATATTTATAACATAATAATCTGGCAACACAAATCATGAGTAATTTAAGCAATGAAGGTCTATGTCAAGAAAACCAGATTGGACTAAGAAATACTGATTTAGCCATTAACTTATCAAGGGAAGGAATGAATATTCAAAGTTCTTTAAAGTATTCTGGATATATTTGTATTTCAATATTTGTTTCAGATAAAGTTAAAAACATAAATAAAAAGCTTCTCAACTCAAAATATGGAAATCTCCCATTGGTAAACTATCCCTGACATTTCCAAGGCATTTTGATGACAGAATTGAAGTGCTAAAATTTTGACCCTTTTCTAGACAAAAAATTGTTGTGGTATTTCTGTACATGCCCACTGAAGCATGTAGCATATACAGTATTAAAGTTTTCTTGAAGTATTTATTTAAACACTTCAGTGAATTGAAGGAAATAAACACAAGCAATACCATCATTGGGTGATTGTGTGTCTTGGTTTTTGATGAAAAATTTACCACACATCAAAAGATGTGAAATCAATATGTGGCTAAGGGAATCACAGCATTATTGAAAAGCCACTAATTCCAACAGTTACCATTATTTAACAACCAAGTACAGCCACGTGCCACACAACAGCATTTCATCAATGAAAGACCCCATTCCAACTGTTACTTGGCAGGATCATAATGGGCTGAAACACTCCATCTCTGTCTTTGTTATTTTTCTATTGCTGTGAAGAAACACCATGGCCAAAGCAACTTATAAAAGAAAATATTTAATTGGTGGCTTACAGTTTCAGAGGGCTACAGTCCACTAACATCATGGCGGGGAGCATGATAGCAGACAGGGAGGTACCTGATACTCATACAGGAAGCAGAGAGAGACAGGGAGAGGAAGAGAGGGGGAAACAGAGACAGATGCAGAGACAGAGGCAGAGAGACACAGAGATAGTAAGAGAGAGGCAGAGAGATACTGAGAGACACAGAGACAGTGAGAGAGACAGAGACAGAGGCAGAGAGAGAGAGCTAACAGAGAACTGCATCATCTTTTCAAAGTTCAAAGCCTGCCCCCCCACCCCAGTGACACACTCGCTCCAACAAAGCCACATCTCCTAATCTTTCCGAGACATTTTCAACAACTGGGGACCAAGTATTCACACAAACATATGAGTCTCTGGGGGCCATTCCCATTCAAACCACCACAAGCACTGGGTGACACACGGCCATTGTCATATTTAAACTTCATGTTATTCCTCTATGTCTGGTGGTATGGGTATAAACAACCCCATAGTGTATTGTCAGTGGCCTAAGTATAAAATTACATCATTATGCTTGATAATAAAAATAGTTCCTATTTGGGTACTTACTATATTTCACTGTTTATTCCATATTCATATAATATATGTATAATTAAAATTTCTAGAGCCTCAGGAAGGTCCACCAGGAGACTTTACTGAAGAAGACATTGTTATTATAGGAGTTGACTTCCCTAAAGACCCTCAAATGAGGCAAGAGGAAGTCATCTAAAACTTCATGTGCTGATGGCTTGATCCTGAACTCAGCAATGTCCAGAAGTGAGCCTTTCAGAGGTCACTGGAAAATGGGCATCTGGCCTCCTCAGAGCATTAACCCCTTGGGGCATCTTAGCTCAATGGAGAACTGGTGTGTGGGCACCAGTTGCAGAAAACTGGTCACGAGGCGCGCCTTTGAACGGTGGGTTTGTTCTCATGCCTCTCTTCCTCTTGCCTTCCCTTTGGTCCTCCGGGAAGCAAGCTGCTGTGCTCCAGTGCGTCTCTCTCCATCACAGTGTTCTGCCTCACCACAGGCCCAGACCCAGGAGCCGGGCACCCTGGACAAAGCCTCTGAACCATGGACCCAGGGAAATCTTCCTCCGGTTTCCCTTTTTGTCTTCCTTCCTTCCTTCCTTCCTTCCTTCCTTCCTTCCTTCCTTCCTTCCTTCATTCCTTTCTTCCTTCCTTCCCCTTCCTTCCTTCCTTCCTTCCTTCCTTCCTTCCTTCCTTCCTCCCTCCCTCCCTCCCTCCCTTCCTCCTTCCTTCCTTCCTTCCTCCTCCCTCCTTCCTTCCTTCCTCCCTCCCTCCCTCCCTCCCTCCCTCCCTCCCTCCCTCCTTCCTTCCTTCCTTCCTTCAGATACAGGGTCTCACTCTGTGGCCTAGGCTGCCCTCAAATTCATGGAGATCCCCCTGCCTCAGTTTCTTGATTCCTGGGATTACCAGCATGCATCATTATTCTGACTTTCTCAGATATTCTTCAAACAATAATCAGCTAATAACCGAATATTGATGACATTGCTGACTGCCAGTAGGACTAAACTAATATATATTTCCATCTGTAGTTTTGACAAAATCTTTAAATATAAAAAATGAAACAGCATTTTTTAAAAATGGGAAATAGTTTATATAAGACATTTAGAATTAAAATTATTTTTATACAGTTATACAATGCATTTATATTTGAATGGTTGATGTGTTTCAGACTTGAAAAGTTAAAAAGTTAAAAAGACTGAGTAATTTATTAAGTAAATAGTTATAGTAAATTTAGGTTAATTCATTGCTGGAAAAATGTTTTAAACCATATTTAGTGGGTCTGGAGAGACTCAATGGTTAACAGTCCTACTCTTACAGAGGAACTGAGTTCTATTTCCAACATCCAGATCAGTCAGTTCACAAGCTGTAGCTCTGGCTCCAAGGGATCTGACTTCCTCTTCCGCAGGTGCAGGCAGGTGTACACATGCACCCCCTACACACACACACACACACACACACACACACACACACACACACACATACACACACACACACACATACACACACACACACACATACACACACACACATCACAACACAACACACATACACACACACATACACACACACACTCACACACACACACACACTCACACACAGAGACAGGCAGATAAATAAATAAATACATATATATATATATATATATATATATATATATATATATATATATACCCATGTACAGGAGCACAGTCTTTAAGGTCTCAGTAATTGACAGTCCAGTCCCTCATGTGCGTGTTTCTTACTCACTGATCCACGTGGAGTAACTTCCAAACCTGTATGCCCCATTCATAGAAAATGCTCAAAGGGTGCACACGTTTCCGGTTTTATACTCTGTTTCTAATGTTACTTTTCTACACTTAGAGGATGTGCTTTACCATTGTGTTTCAGTTGTCTGTAGTAGTCTATGTACTCATGTGCTGTGCAGGCAAATAGCCTAGGAGCAACAGACTATGCCAAGGGTGTTGCAGGTTTATAGAAATGCTACCGTTGATGTCTGAGTAATAAAAATGGCTGGCAAGGCATTGCTAAGAATGTTTCCCTTTGATAAGTGTTCTTATTGTGTTAATACTGAATATTTGAGAGTCTGTTAAACATGAGTCTTTTTCTTTAATGTATATTATGTTCAATTCATTAGATAATTTATACAGCTCTGTCACTTCTACAAACTTCATGTCAATAAAGGGAAAATATTTCCAAAGTGTTATTTTCTCTCAATAAATAATGATTATTTTCTGATTTAAAAGTTAGAAAATACAGGATGAATTGCATACATACACGAACAAATAGGATTGATACCTCTTTGAGAAATTTCATTTAAATAACAATGACATCTTGAATTGTGTATGTAACGAGACTACTGAAAGCATTAGAATCCGAATCAAGTTATCTCTGTGTCTATATACTACACATCATCTCCCAGAAAGTTAAAAAAAAACACAGTTGGTGAGAATGCAGGATGTTAAGGAGAATCACTCCCTCATTTGATTTAGAGGAAACCAAACAGAATCATATCCTTGTCAATCAATTATATTTATATTGCTTGAATGTAAAAATGCATGGCTGAAAGCACTTGATGTACCTATGCCCAGGATCACATAAAAACCAAGTAAACACTGTTAAGTACACATTGTTTTTTTTTTACAATTATGTTTTCTATTTATTTACTTCTTGATCCTGTGTCTTTCTGTGAGTTGATCACACGATATTCCTCCATGTCCCATTTTAGGTAAAATGTTTCCTCTGTACTGACCATTCTTCTATACTCTAATTCTTCTTTCTAGTAATCATAAAAATGAGAAAATAACTGGTGTTCTTCAGCCTTAGCTTCATCCAATAAAAGAGGAAAACCAGATACAGATGTAATTTATAGGAATGTACGTAGATATCCCTTGGGTTGCACTCCCATTCAGATATAAGACTTCCACAATGTCAAAATTTATGTGAAAATGTATCTATCAGAAGGGTCAGGGAGATGGTTCATTTGGTAAAGGCAATTGTCACCTACCCTGTTCGCTTGAGTTTGATCCCTAGGACTTACATAGCATTGGGAGAGAATCAACTCCTGCAGGTTGTCTTTTGACTTCTACATATATGTTGTGGCCTGTGTACATGTGTCCTAACAAGAATACAAAATTACATGTATTAGTTATTTACCTCTTTATGATAGCAAACTACTCTAACAACAGCAACTTTAAAGAGGGTTTATTTGGCTCCCATTTTGAGGGTACAGTTCACCATAGTGGGGATGTCATAGTGGCAGGAGTTTGAGGAGGCAGTTGGCTACACAGCTGGCCTTCACAGTAAGAAAGCAAAGGGAGACAGATGCTGATGGATGGCTTCCCTTTTCCTCTTTATTTAGTCCAAGACCCCAGTCTATGGAATGATGTCACCTATGGTTAAGATTTATATTCCCACCTCATTTAACCTAATCTAGGTAACCCCTCATAGGCAAACCAGAAGTCAACCTAGTCTAGATTAAACCCCCATAGGCACACCTGGAAGCTAATCTGACCTAGATAATTCCTCACAGGTCATGCAGAAGCTTGTCTTCTAAGTAGTTATGGATCATGCTAGGTTGCTATATGATAATAAGCACTGTTATATAAAGAAGGTTGGCTTGGGAAAGGAGATGGATGGTGTGTGGAGAGGAGACAAGAGTGATGTAAAAAGAAAGAAGATCAGCAAGAGAAAGAAGTAGGGAAATAAAGAAGAAGAGAGGTAGAGAGGGAGAAGGGAGGGGGAGAAGGGGGCAGGAAAGAAGGAAGAGAGAAAAAGAGAGAAAGAGAGAGAGAGAGAGAGAGAGAGATATTCAGGTAATAATCAGAGCAGAAAGCAAATCCCTACTAAAAGAAGCAAACTTGTTTGGCAGCTTGGGAGAATTAAACTGTGGAAACATGACAACCATCACCATTTAAGTAGAACACATGCACTGCACATACTGTGATATTTATGTTTTTCTCATATTTTTCCAAGGCTTGAGTTTCACCAATATATCTGCCAAAACATGTGGAGTTGGATTTTTGAACTATGGCAAAAATAGAACTGACTCCAAAGGTCGCAGAAGGAGCCTCATTATGTTTGGGTCTCAATTACATATATCTAGTTTAATGGCGCACAGGAAACCGAGAGCCAATTTTTGAAGAGTTAAAAACAAAGCACATAGTCTTTAACATTGCTTTCCACTTACTCAGATCTAGCAATATCTCGGAACTATTTAAACCAATATAAGAATTTTGATTGTTGGTTTATGTATATTAGTGGGTTCAGTTTAGACTTAATATCTTCGTGAACCCTGCTATACCATCACTCTTTAATAAATCCATCCTCTTTCAGCAAACTGGGAAAGCTTAAAGTTTCACAGTTCCCTTGCTATATTATTAGTAAAATCTTACATATATTTCCATAATCAGGCAAATCTATAAGCAAGCCAGTTTCAAAAACATGGTTGCTTTAAGATACATATATGGGCCATCTATGAAAGACAAAAATTTAAAAAGTGTGTGAGAGTAATGGTCTTGGAGCCAGACTGAAGGCCAAGAACTATCTCTGACACAAATTAGTTATGAGACCTTGGCTGCCCCATTTACACTCTCTGGGCTTCTGCTTTCTTATCTTTTATATGAGAAATTTTATCTCAATGACCTTTAAACCTCTTCCAACTCAAAACCTTTATGTGTGTTATAACAGTTGATCAGAAGTAAGTAGAGGTATTTATGGTCGGCTGTGATACTCAGCTGAAAAGTAAGTATCAACTGACATCAGCAATATAGCTTATTTGGCAAATTACTTTTAAGTCTCAATATACTATCACTCTGTTCATATATTACTAAGTAGTTTTGGAAAGTTTCTCAAGATTTTTGTCTTCATAAAGGTCTAATCTTTAAAGAAGGAGAAGAAACTCAGATCTAGTTTTTCAAATTAGTGTTTTTAATTATTAGCCAATATATAATCATATATGTTGTAAGAAATAGTGAAGATAAATCCTGTGCACCCTTACCTGATTTTTGGTACTAGGTGGTAACATTGTATTGTTAAAATTTACGTGTGTGTGTGTGTGTGTGTGTGTGTGTGTGTGTGTGTGTGTGATAGAGATGATAGATAGATGATAGATAGATAGATAGATAGATAGATAGATAATAGTTAGCTAGCTAACTAGCTAGAGCCTTGTTATAGAGTCCAGCTTAAAATCAATCACATGATCTTCCTGCCTCAGCCTCCTAAATCTCACAAACGTTTGTTTCAGAGGTGTGCATTGCCATGGTATCACCTTGTAGAAAATATGGTGAAATCACAACCAGGATTTTGACATTGATATACTCAAGATATAAGTCAATGTTGCCACATAAAAATCCTTGATACTGCCTTTTATAGCCTTATTAAAAGCTATAATGCCAATTGGCCTGGTAAAGTGTCCCCAAATGGGCAATGGTAGCATGAATGGCACGAGAGTAACCAACTAATTTTTATTTGACTTAAGGCCCACTCTACAAGATGTAGCTCATGCCTTCTAGAATTGTCAAAAATCCCAACAAACATGGTTGGCTAGGTTGTGGGCTCCAAGGGAGAATCCAATACTGTTATTCTTCTTAACAGATATAGTGTTAAATTTTCCCTAATTTCTTTTCTTGATACCCATAATTTAGTACATCCCTCAATGCTCGTCAGACAAGTTTTTGTTGTTGTTGTTGTTGTTGTTGTTGTTTTGTTTTGTTTTCAGTACATGGTGATTAACACAGATGGTCAATGTGCAGAGATTAAGAGATGGTAGAACAATCTGATATAAATGAGACACCTATATCATAGTACTTCCATTTGAGGTTCAGTGGTTATTAAAGAAGAGGGAGTGCAAAGATTATAAGAGTCAGTGATAATGGATATCTTCAACAAATGAACATTTGTTGGAAAGACAAGGCCATTGCATATACAAACCTCACAGTGGCTAGGGCTGCATAAAGATCATGCTAACAAAAATCCTAGCATGGATATGCAAGGAGCTCATAAAATCTCCTTCTAGTTGAGGAGCTTTGACAGTTAATTGCTTTGGAAGGGAGAGTCTGTTTCCTTCAGGGATGGGGAAGTACTAAGGTGACTCTGTCATTTAAAAACAAAACACAAAAAGTTAGGAGGGAAAAGTAGTGGAGTGGATAAGACATGAATTGGAGGGGAAAGACTGAAGAATGGAATGATGAAAACATTATATTATGTATCTATGTAATGAAATTCTCAAACAATAAAAAATGTTTGTTGAACTATTCTTTTAAAGTCTGTTGATGATAATTTCATATTTTCCCCAGTAAACTTTGCTTTTCCCTTCATTTCTGAATAATGTTCTGTCTGGAGATAGTTTGAAATCATTATTCCTGTGTGCTTGATACCCTTGATTTCTGATGAGAAATCTCTGCTGCCATCCACTCTTCAAGTAGGTTGTTTTTCCTTTAGACATATGATTTCATGCCATAGGACTCTGAGTCTGATTTAAATCATTTGACTTGGCCAAGAGGTTACCTCCATGGTCACAAGAGCAACACAATCAGCTACTATTAAGTCTCATCTGCAACCTCAGGATCCTGCAGTAGCAGTATGTGTGCCTTAGCTCTCTGTATATAGAACTGGGAAGAAATGCTCCATGTAGCATCTTGGTGTGAGGCCCATGCAAAGTGAAAGGCACTGAGGTTATGTGGAATGGGGTCCATTCTTGTCATTCTATGTGACATTACCTTCTGCCAGAGCTCCCAGAGAGAAGGAAAACTTCAACGGCATCAGAGACAACTGCCAAACACGGTGATTCAGTCATCAATGATGCCAAGAATGAAAGCAAAACAAAAAACAAAACAACAAAACCAACAACACAGCCTCTTCTATACCTGAAGACAACTCTGGTCTCCAAAACGTAAGTCTTTTGTCTTCTGTAAGGACACCGAACAGAACATCAGAAATGTATACATACAACAATAAGGATGCTAAAAATTCTGGTCTTCCTCCAACATCACTCTAATGGGAATAAGGAAGGTTTCTGTCTCTTTAGTCAGCTGACAGTGGAAAACCAAGCCTTGCTTATTGTCTTCTTGTTACCTGGGAGGAGGGTAGAAGACCAAGTACCTTCTTAGTTCCTTCTGACACTATAAGAAGGAAGGGTTAGGTGCTCCATTATAGCCATTTCAGGATTAGGTATGGGCTTACCACTCACATTTTGCTGCCATGGGTGAGGTGTTAGCATGTGTTTTCCAGTATAAAAGCAGCTGTTGTGGGGGTGCTGTACTGTTGGGTTTCTCATTCTCTTCTCTTAGGCCCCAAATATCAGACTTTGTTGCTGTTGCTCCATCTTCACTCAGGGGTGTTTGTTGTTTTCCAGTTTTCTATTTCCACCCTGGAATATGCGGGGTGGGAAAACCCAATACTCCCAAGCAAAAGCCCATGGACCTCATCTCTGCATTGTTGTCCCTCAGGTCCTGAAGTTCAACGCAGTCCGTGTTCTCTCTTTCATAGATTTTTCTTGTTCATTTGATATAAAATAGCCCAGGATTTTCTGGGGGTGAGAGGGAAAATGAGTCTGATTCACTGCCCAGAAATGGAAGTCAAATGCTTTCTGCATATGATTAAAGATCTAACTTAGAACTTCATTCAAATAGTAACTAACAGTTAGATGTCTATGCCCCCATTCTAAGAAAAACAAGAAGAAAGTATCTTCTTTTAAACTAATTAAGAGTCTTCAATAAAATGTATTTACTATGTAGTTGTTCTAGAAACTGAGATGGGTGCCACTATGTATCTTGTCATTAATTTTGAAATTCTTTTAGCCTTTTCACTCCCAGATGGTACAGTCCCACAGGGTTAATGTTTACAGAGTCTTAACTCTGTGGTGTGTGTGTTTGTGTGTGTGTTTCTGCTTAACCAATTGACTAATGCATGTTTAGTCACTGTACTCTCAAGATTGAAAAATGTGTTCCCTTATCTCTACTTGAACTAGTATTTTTTTATCTTGATTTTTTAAAGGAAATTTTGCTTAGTTGTAGAACCAATTGATTCTGATCAATAACAAAGATTAAGCAACTATAAGGAAAAAAATAAGTGCTTCTGCTTTTATGGTGTTTCAAACTGAGTCATTATATGGATATCAGTTGTTGTTTTTGTCTTATTTTTTCCATATGACTGGAAGATTCATAAAATGTAGGTAAATTAGCTCATTTAGAACAAGGGGGACCAAATACAACCTCACTTACTTACAGATGTGAGAAGAAACTCAGAAACCTTAATGTTGTTGCTCTTCCTGGTATTCAGGTGAGAATCAAGATTGCTCAAATTTATACAGTGACTAATTTCTGTTGGTGTACACTGAATATTGGTCATTCTTCCTGGGGCTCAGGTGAGATGAAAAATGAAGGAGCTGGTCCTCCACTCAGCTCCTGGGCTGGTTAGGTTATTTTTGTTTGTTTGAGTTGTTATTTTTTTTAACTAGCCAAACAAAGGTCATCAGGGAACCTCAACTGAGAAAGTTTCCCATCAAATCGGCCTGTAGACAAGTCTCTGGTGGACATTTTCTTGATGTGGGAGAGCTCAACCCACTAAGGGTCATACCACCCTTGGGCAGGTGATCTTGGGTTGTGTGGAAAGCAAGCTGAGCAAGACATGAGGATCAAGCCTCTAAGAAGTTTCTCTGTGGTTTCTGCTTTAGTTCCTGCTTCTAAATCCTGCCCTTGTAGTCTTTCCTTTGGCTTCCCTCAGCAGTAGACTGAGATTACAAAGTGTAAGCCAAATAAAACCTTTTCTCCCCACTTTGCTTTTGGCCATCATCTTTATTGCAGCATCAGGAAGCAAACTAAAACACCCACTATTGTGTCCAGAACAGAGTCCTGCATTGTAAGTAGATATGTGTCCAGGAATATGGAACCAGCAAGAGGTACTCTTCAATCAAGGACATTTTTCCTCTTACCTGAGGAAAAATTCATGCTTGATTACTAAAACATTCTATGGACATATTTCCAGATGTATAAATGGACCCAGTGCAAAATAAAAATGTGAATCCTCTCTTCAAAAACCACGGCAGGAGGTACTGAAATTTAAAAGGTTTTGTTGTTGTTTGCTTTTTGTCCAATGGCTCTTAGTGTCTCTACTTTCTTTTTTCCTGCTTTATTATTATTCTTTGTGGAGAGAAATTACACGTTCAAATTGTCAATGTAAATTTCTACATTCATTCTCTTATTCATGATGGCTTTCATGCAGTATAATACTTGACTATTTCGAATGGTCAAGCACACGAATGCACACATGTGTGGGTGCTGTTCCTACAGAACAGTCGCAAAGCCTGCTCAACCCTGCACTAGGATTCACCTTCACGCATATGCTCATGCCGCCCACACGTTTCTGTCTCACTGCTGAGCATGAGGAACAGAACTGCATCTTGCTCTCTGACCCTTCTGTGGTGTCATTTTTAGCTTCATTGGCTAGCTAATGCAGGGAAATAGCATGAGTGAGAGAGGACAGAATTGTGTTCCCTGAGTGTTATGTTTTCAGGACATTGTTGCTTTGTTTTTGCACTTCAAGCAAATGGTTTGTTAAAATGGAAAGCTGGTGCCTGCTCTCTGAACCGTTTCTGTTTGGAGATTCAAGACAAAGTAATTTAATCAAAATCATCATTAATAAAAAAGCTATTTTCAGATTTGTTGTTTCTTTTATGTAACAAATCAAGGTTAATATTCCAGACAAAGGTTTTTACATCAACTCTGGGTTGAACATTTTGCATGTAAATTGGAGGAAACACTTCATGAGAAAGGCTATTCTCTTTTTGGCAGTCTTGCTAGTTACAGCATAAGCTTGGGAAATCTGGAGTGTGGTTGTCTCCCTTGCATCCTGCGATGCTGACCAAATACAAATGTAAGAGGCTTGAAATATTGCTAGAGTGCTATTCTTGGTAGAAAGCATTCTAAAATTTCTGTGGAAACAGAGACAGGCACTGTCTTCCCTAATGATAGGCTTTATGCTGTGTATTAAGTGTCTTTTCTACATGTGACTCAAATGATGTCACACACTAATTACATGAGTTGTTCCTCTTTTGCATGTGCTCAGCAGATGCCTCTCAGACCTGCATGTTTTTCTGCATGAGTTCTTGCCTTTTTAAGGATCAAAACTAGCTCAGGAGATAGAGAACATAAGTTACAGCATATGTGCTATGACATCAGACCTCACTCAGAAAACGTTTATGAGTCTCCTCATTTTAAACTGATAGACTAGTATCCACCATGGTGGAGTTGGCTTGAGAGTTTTCTGTTGCAATATTGAAAAAATGTGAATCTTCTATGATAATGTATCTGCTGTCCTGATAGGGTTTAAGACAACTATAGCTGGGGTAGGGATGGAGGATAACCAGAACAAGAAAATTTTGTAAGATTAGAAAAATCCATAGATCTACCTGTAAGAATAAGCTTAGAAAAACAATTTTAATAAGAATATGTGAGAGTGAAAAGGGAACTAGAGTCAGGAGGTCAGTTGGAAGGAAATCAGGAACTTCATGTCTAAATAAAGCTAAGACCCAGGAATATCCTGCTGTTAGTTTTTAAGTGCTATCGTATATTTATGTTAATACAATATTAGCACTTGGCACACAGAATATGCTCATGTGCTAACAGACTCTATTATTACCATAGTCGTTATAATTTTTATTTGAATGGAGAAACCTGGGCAATGTTTGACAAATATATAAATCCTAAAATGGTTTCTTGTATCTTTTTTTTTTCAGATGTGACTAGATACTTAGTGCTATTCAACCTTGATGCCGCTGAAGCCCATGTCACAGGCTCCTTCATCTTCATTGGGGGTTGTAGAAGAACACAGGCTCTCCTCTCCACTCACGATGAGCTCAGTGATTTGGAAGTCAAACCCCAAAGCCCCATTACCTGTTCAGCTGCTGAATTGCGACACAGTTTCATTAGTCATATTAGGTTGTTTGGGAAATACATCTCATCAACCTATAAATTATGGAGCTGTTGTTATAAATTCATAACACAACTGTATGGAAGTGTGCGATTAAGTTCATTGCTCTTTGCCTGAATTAAAATATGAATGAGCTACTTTGCATCCCAGACGGTGGATCCCTCAAAGCTGAAGTGGGAGGACAGTTCTAGAAAAAAAAATATGAGAACACAGTGTATTTGAAGTCTGAATCTAGGCTGTCACTTTGACAGATGCATGTTATTGGCTTATTTTAATGCTTAGTTTGAGAGAAAAAAATGTAAGAATTCTAGCTCAGTTTTCTTATGGATTTTCAAATCTATAATTTTTTTTTACTCCCACAGGAAAGAGATCATGAGCCACTTTAAAAAAAAAAAGACACACAGAGAGAAAGTTTTATGTCTAGTGTTGATTATCAATCCAGGAGTCTGTTTACAGTTCAGCTAGAACTTTGTGTTATTTTACCATTTTTTAAATTCAGTCAAGAAAATCTGTGAACTGAGTTGTAGTTCATATACAGTTAATAGGCTTAATACCCACATTCACAAAGCATGCAGTAAGCACAGTGGGCCATGATGCAGATACACAAAAAGAAAACAGTGACAGAGACTCTATTGTGTTGTTAAGAATAACACTGAGGGCAAATGGCACTAATCTTCAGAAATCTGACCTATGCTCTAAACTGTTAGAGAATTCACTACAAGGGAGAGCAGTTAGTACCATTTTGCAGAGAGTTGCAGCCTGGTATCCAGCTTTTATATCATTACTAACCTGAGTTTTCTCACTGTCTGTAGAGTTAGCCCACAGTAGGATTTGCTTAGGGCACAGAAAGAATTATAAAGTGGTCCATACCTTATGGTCTCCATAAATTCATTGTCAGATGATGTCAATTTTTATTTATTGTCCTTGTCTGTTGTGGTGGTTCTTAACAGAAGCACATAATATGGGGTATGCAATCAAAGATATATAAAGTTGTTTTAATACATAGCTGGCTGTCACAACTTACAAATTTTTAAAATACCACTTCAACATAAATGAACTGGATTTTCAGAGGTGTGCCAAACATATATTATTTATATCACAACCAGATCTTCTAACAATATTTCAACATACCTCCCAAGTGCTGTCCCACCCAGAAAGAGCTTTTGTTTATACTTTATGCATTATTCTCTGCATGTTTTCCTTCCATATGCACATGTATTGATTATCGGTATCTATTTGCTGCTCCAAATACCAGGAACACAGAACTGAACAAGACATGTGAGATCCACCTCTCGCCTTCTACTTGGAAGATGGACAATGAACAAGTAGGTGTGAACTTTATCAATAATTAGGAGTGCAAGAAGAAAAGTGTGAGTAAAACAAAACAGAACGAGAAGGAGGAGAAGAGGAGTGTGTCAGCACAGCGCCCTTCCTAAAGGTTTTCATTTGAATGAGGGGAAGAAGTAATCCAGAGATAAGGGTGTAAAAAGATAAAACCTCAGGGTGGGAGGCCCAAGTGCAGCTCAGCTGGTCACTCAGGACAGACCTGAGGAGCTGTTTGGGACTTTTGAGGGCCAACAGCAACAGAAAAAGAATTTCAGAGGGGCTCAGGTTTTATGGGAAAGAACTTTTAAGCTGCCAGGAATTTGGTTTTGCTCTGTTCAATGTAAGAAAAGACTCTGAGGTGTTGCAGTCAGAACCGGCAAGTCAAGCCAGAAGAAGGGAGAACCAGAGAGGAAGTTCTTGTGCTAGACTGACAAGATGGAAAATGGAAGTTTGAACAGCAGTATAGCTGTCATGTGAGAGAGGTGACATGCGTGAGAAAGGAAGACAGACATGATTGGTTAATAGGTTATGAAGGAAGTGAAGGCTGGTATCAATATTGTTGGAAGCACAAGGTTCCAATTTCTGTGTACACGGGCTGTTGATAGAGGATGAGTTAAGTTTGTACTTAGAAGCCGAAAATCTTTGGACTGGGAACATTGATTTGGGGACAGCCATCAGACATAAAAGTGTCAGTGTCGACCTTGAGCCTAGAGTGGAAGAAGCAGAGACCCTAAATAGGGCACAGAATCTTCCATGTGTATATGGCATCCGGTGCATGGGCCAAATAAAATCAACAGTGTCTGTCTGTGCTGGTAGAAAAGGACAAAGGTTGGAGGGTTGTCTTTGGGGTATGCCAAAATATGAAGATAAGGGAGATGGAGTAGAATTGTTTATAGTCCCAGGAGAAACAACATGCAAAGAAAATTGCTGAGGCAGAGATAAAATCCAACATGTTTCAGGAAGATAGAAATTTATAAGACATGTAACTTGCTGCTGACAGAAGCGTATGAGAATAGGTGATTGACCCAAACACTTCACAATACAAAGATTATGTAACCTGTCTTTGAAAAATCCCTTTCCCCTACTTTTTATCTAGCTGATTACACTCACACACTTCATTTCCCAGTGGTGGGGGAGAAAAGAGAGAAGAAGGGAGGGAAAGAATGTTAAGAATAACCTTCACAGAGGGAGGAAGGATTTTATGAGCCAGAGGGGTCAAGGACATCACAAGAAAACCCCCAGAAACACTAACCTGGGCTCATAAGAGCTCAGAGTCTGAATAGCCAGGGAGTCTGCATGGGACCAACCTAAGTCCTTTACATATTTGTGACAGTTGTGTAGCTTGGTCTGGTTGTGGGACTCCTAACAGTGGGAACAGGGGCTGTCCCTAATGTTTTCACTGGCTTTTGGGAACCTATTGCCCATACTAGGTTGCCTTGCCCAGCCTTAATACAAGGGGAAATGCTTAGTCTTAATGCAACTTGATATGCAATGCTTTGTTGATATCTATGGGAGGCCTGCCCTTTTCTGAACAGAAACAGAGGAGTGGATTGGGGAGAGGGGAAGAGGAGGGATTGGATGGAGGGGAGGGAAGGGAAACTGCAGTCTGGATGTAAAGTAATATATAATTTAAAATAACCTTCACATGTCTTTTACATGTAAAATAAGCATGTATTTCGCTCTAGAACAAAGTCTAGGCTAATTGATGACACTGTCAGATGTTGGTCTGTTGTGTAGCTGTGCCTTCGGCTCTGAACTCCCTATAACAGAGCACGTACTAACAAGTGGGAAGGGTTCCGACCACTACACTCCTTGCAACGTCATTGGTCTGAGGACAGAGGAGAGCCAACATTTAGACATCTGCCATTGTTTTCCTGAGAAAACAAACTGCTGATATCATTCTGTAAGGCAATTGTTTTTCATAAATGTTTGAGAGTTTATGGAAGTACAATGCAGATGTATTTTGAATTATGAAATAAAAATATTTGAGATGTATTATTACCACCCTAAAATAACCTTTAATAAGAAAAGTAGTACTAACATGTAGATTAAGGATAATACAGTTACCAGTGGATAGTATCACAGTCTACTTAAAAGAATTATGCAACAGATTAAAATAAGCTTTTGGACAGTTGTTTTCTTAAGCCTTCCTATTTAGGAGAGAACAGAACTGAGATTAAAATATTCTTTATTTTAACTTCAATGTAAAGGTACAAACAGGTGGCTGTATCAGTTATATTAGAAAACTACAGGATACAAGAAAAAGCAAGCCTAATAGAACCAGATCATTTAAAAATTGTCACGTTCTAACAGATTTACCTTTTCAGAAGCTGTCATCGCCATTTCTCCAAGTGGAGGATGCTGACTGTGCCATACCAAGAGGATTTATTTTCTATTGTTAGTATCAGTATAAGTTAATAGAGCTGATATGCTGCAAATGTGGATACTGCATAGTTTGGGTGTGGTTTAATGGTTCTCAGAGTCTAATGTGCAGAGAGATTGCCAAGGGGGCCTGGTTCATTCGAATTCTAGCTCCTTAAGGCTAGAATGAGATTATGCATTTTTTCTCCTTTTTTATTTATTATATTTGTGTTTTAATTTTACCCATCAGCCATGGGTTCCTCTGTCCTCCCCCTTCCTGCTCCCGCCCCCACTATCCCCCCAGCCTCTTCCCTCCATTCCCATCTCCTCCAGGGCCAAGACTCAGATGGCCAAACACCCTAATGGTAGTGCTGGAACTCTCATCCAATAACTGATGGAAGTGGATGCAGAGATCCTCGGCCAGGCCCCAGGTGGAACTCCAGGAGTCCAATTGTCGAGAAAGAGGAGATACTGTAAGAGTGTGAATCGTTGAATCCAAGATTGGAAAAGCACAGGGACAAATAGCCAAACTAATGGAAACACATGAATAATGAACCAAAAGCTGTGGAGATTATGCATTTTGAACCAAGCCCCAAGTGACATCTGGGCTGTTGACTGATACGTGAATCTTTGAATAGGGAAATACAGAGAGATTTTTACTGGGCTGACCTGGAGTTATGTTTGATTTTATTTCAGAGCTGACCCTCTATCCCTTATTAGCATCATTTGAATCTTCATCATTTCTTATAGATGAAGCTCATGTTCTTGAGGGGTATTTGGGGCATGCTCTTAGAAGTGATGGGTTTACCGTGTTGGTTCCTGCTCATTAGGTATGTTTCTTTACTGCTAAGAGGATTATTCTGGGCATAAGGGAATGAATGTTCGTGGCTATCAGATAATGAAATAAGTAGACTATTATAAAATCATAAATGTGGTCTGATTAACATTATGTTCTAAAATAAAAACCTTTGTTTTTATTAATGTGTGTGTGTGTGTGTGTGTGTGTGTGTGTGTGTGTGTGATGAGATTTAAAATCAGGTCAAAGGCTTTTACCCTTTCCTATGACCATTGCACTGTCCTAAACCAAGCAAGCTTCTTGAAACATATGGGCCATTGTGTGAAAAGGAAGTATATTCAATAGATAGAAACAAATACAAGACTGACTAAAGTATAAAACAAACACTGCAATCAGTCATCTGAATGAATAACTTGCAACTTCCAACTACTATAGCCTCTGAGGAGCAACTCCACACTGCCTGCCCATTAGTAGCCTTGCATACAAACTTTGAAGAATCTAAAGCCCTGCCCGTAAATGCCTGTAATCTTTATTATTATTATTATTATTATTATTATTATTAATTTTGAAGATAATTTGCCATTTACCTTTATTTGGCTATTTTCAACAAAATTTAAAGTTATTTTAATTCATAACTAAGGTTAAAAATAAATGTTTCAGGAGCTGTAAGAAGAGGAAATTTATAGACATCTCTTTTTGTAGAAAAAGTGTATAAGGCACACACCAAGTTGATGAAAAATAATAAGTATTCAGAAACATTTATTTAAATAAATTATATTTAACTATGACTAATGGATGTTTATTTCTCTACAAAAGATATAGGAGTGTGATTGAAGACAGCTCCAACATTCCACATTGATTTCTTTGCTTCATCTTTAAGATATAATTGTTGTGATTTTCACTAAACTGGTAAGGATTTCCATAGTACCTGTCTTACTCAATGTCCTATTGTTATAAAGAGATTACATGAACACATCACCTCTTATATACGAAAGCATTTGGTTGGGACTGACTTGCAGTTTCAGAGGTTTAATCTATTATCATCATGGAGGGAAGCATGGCAGTGAACAGGCAGCCATGGTGCTGGAGAGAGAGAGAGAGAGAGAGAGAGAGAGAGAGAGAGAGAGAGAGAGAGAGAGAGAGAGAGAGACTGGGCTGGGCTTGAGCATTTGAAACCCCACAGCCCCCTCCCAGTGACACACTTCCTCCAACAAGGCCTCGCCTCCTAGTCCTTTCACATAGCACACTCCCTATGAACCTATGGGGGTCATTTTCCTTCAAACCGCACCTAACAATGTACTTACATCTCTCTATCTGGAGTTGTTAAACAAAATGGAGCTTAGACAAATTACCACCCTCTTGTAATATTAATAATCAATCCTATTTCCCCTCTTCCCTTTTCTCTCTCTCCTTTTTCTTTGCCCCTCTTCCTCCTCTCTCCCCTCAGGCAACTCTACAGCAGTTACTAGTCAAAATTCCCAATACTTTCTCTTGCCTATTTCTCTTTGCTGAATCTTGGAATTCCTACTCTCATATCTTCAAAGTCATAAACATGGGCATCCTACTAATTTTCAAGGTTGTCCTGAAATGCTGATTCACGAAGCCTCCCTTCCTTTCCTGGGTAAATTTAATTTTCCTTTCCTACAAGAGACATTTAATAATGATGGAGAGATAATTATAGATTACCTTTAATACTATTCATTATCTAGCAGTCATTTAGATGTGTTATTATTCTTCCCTTAACCTATAAGCAATTTGAAAGGTAGGATATGAAATTAGAGATTTTTTTCATGTCTAAGTACTATATATCTAATAATAATTAATCCAATAAAATTCTTCACATTATTCCCCCTCCACATTTCAAGTCATTTATTTAATAGATTTTACTCAATTTATGATGGGGTTATGACACAATAGGCCTCTTATAAATTAGAAATATCAATAAATCAAAATTTGTTTTAATCTATTGAGCATCATAGTTTAGTCATGGGTGTCTAATATGTGTTTACCAGACTTATGTGGCTTTAGGTTTGGGCAAATCATGTACCACAAGGCCTGTTTTACTCCAGTGTAGAATAGGTCAGGTAGGTGTACTCTAGACTACCATTTGTTTTCCCTGAATGGCTGACTGGGAGCTGAAGTTCACTGTAGATGCCCAGAGTTCAGAGGATTCTGGTATTGAGAATCTTGCCCTGAGAGAACCTCAGAATTCAGATCTGAACAGAGATTCCTCTTTAATACTGAAGAGTTTTTCCCCAAGGCAAAAGTAAGGAACTGTGACTAACAGCAATCTAACCAGCATCACATGGACATGTGCATGCAATGCAAACAGCACAGACAAAGTTTTTCATTGTGTTTCATTGAACTGAAACTAATATTCAGTATTATGTGTTTGTTCTGATGCATTTTAAAATCAGAAGGATTCTCCCTGGTTTGCTTATCACATTCTAGGCCATCAAGATTTTCCTCCTGTGGACAACAGTTTGCTTTATAAGAAGCATGGACTGGTGCTCAGAAAGAATGTGACATTATTAATTTATTAAAATAGTTCATATTTTTAAAAAAGTCCAGGCAGGAACTAGGTTATCAAAAGGAGAAGGTTATGTGTGAGCTTCAACAACCTTGAGAAACAGATCTCCATACATTCTACAATACAAGATGTGACCAATATTTGTCACAGGACTCTAAAAGGTAAATAACAAATGACAAGATAAAACATTTCACCAGACTACAAATCTTGGAGGAACCACCTCCTTGTTCTTCAGATCTCACATTGTGGCAAAGCAGTCTAGACACACAAGAATATTAAAAAAAAATTCAGTGAACAATTACTTCTAGGAGGTAGAGAAGAGATTGAAGAAAAGTATTTTAATATCCTATATTGATCAAACTAGGATTCTGGTGCTGGGCTTGTGAATAAAGACCTCAGAATTCAAGACAAGTGTAAAATGCAAGTTTTATAGGTGAGCACCACTGTGGAAAACCATACACTTCTGAACTTCTCAGAGGAAAATAAATTTCCAAATCAAGGTTAGCCTTCAAAAGTAAACAGAAATGAACTGGGTTACTTTTCTGGATATATATTGCTAACAGCAGAGGAAGGAGCTCTTGAGACAGGAATGCAAACTCCTCTGGCTGTTTTCTTAAACACGTGTGTGTGTGTGTGTGTGTTTCTGAAGATGCACATGTGCCACAACAAGTGTTCAGAACTTCCAGGAATCCATTCTCTCATTCTACCTTGCTGAGGCAGTGTATCTCTTATTTCTGCTGTTCTGCACATTTCAGGCTAGCTGGCATTTGGCTTCTGGACAGTTCTTCCCTTTGGTCTTCCATATCCTCCCTTCTCATTATAGGAATGCTGGGTTTACATATACATGCTACTGCCTTTGACTCATGTTGCCAAGCTTGTTCAGCAATACCTGTTTTAATGTGTTTTGTTTTTAAGTTTTGAAATTATAATGTAATTATGTCATCTCCCCTTTTCTCCTTCCAAATCTTCCCATTCCCATATACTCTGCCTTGCTCTCTTTCATATTTATGTCCTCTCTTTAATTAATTTTATTGCATTCATATATACATGTATATATGAATGTATGTTTTCCTAAACACAATCTTCTCAATCTGTATATTATTACTTTTATGTACAACTTTGGGGCTGACCATTTGATATTAAATAGTCAATAGCTGTGCTTTGGCCTGGGGAAGACTTATTTCTTCTGCTCTCAGCATTCCTTAATTATATGCAGTTCTTTGTGTGGGGCAGAAGCCTCATGCTATTTCCACTGTCCACATTTGCAAGTCTACTGTTGTTATTGTGTTCAGTTCATGTTTAGGCAGTCATGTTGGTGAGAGTTTATGGGTAGAGCTCTTGACATCAATTTGGAGACCCAATCTTACATAAAACCCTCTGATCTCCTGGCTCTTACAATCTTCCCACGCCCTCTTCCTCAATGTTCCCTGAGCCTTATGTGCAGGAGTGTTTTGTAGATATATGCATTGTGACTGGGCTCCACAACTCTGCCTTTTGATTGGTGGTTGTTTTCTGTAATGGTCTCTATCTGTTGCAGAGAGGAGTTTCCTTGATGAGGGGTGTGAACAAATACTTAAAATGTAGTTAGGGATTATTTTGTTTTAGTAAATTGGTGGTTGTAGAGTCTTAAATATCCACAACTTCATTGACTCCAATAAGTTGAGTGGACATATGCACCATAGCAGTCACCAGAGTAACACAATAAACTTAAGCGTGCAGCAGTGGCATGCGTACCTTGACAGCAGCCAATACTTCTCTAATTGGACTTAATAGCTGCTCAGCAGCACTTTCACCTGCAGGGCTGTCTTACAGGCTTACCGTGGCTTTTGACATTTCTGTGTAGAAACGTTACCCTAAGACTTAAAACCAAACAATAAACAAATAAACAATCCAGTGCTTGGGATGTGAAGCATACTTTTGAGGAAGTTGTACATTATGTACAAGAGAAGAAAAGCTATAGGTAGCATTGCACCTAATGTTGAAATAAATACTTTTCCTAGGAATTAGAACAAGACAATAATATCTACTTCTAGTCCTTCTTTGATGCTATACTGGAAGCGCTAGTGCAAGAAAGCAAGAAAAATAAATAATAGGCATCCTATTTGCCTGCTGATTTACATCAAAAGTAAGATGTATCATACAGAAAAAAAATGCTATTAGTAACGTATGTGTTTAGAACAGTTGCAGGATTTATTATCTGTGTACATGTTTCTCAATTTCTGGTAGTGGTACATCTGGATAAAGCCATTAGAAATTGAAAATATAATTAAATTGAAAATGCATTTAATACCCTCCACCTTCTACTATTATAGCTTAGTCTGAGCTCCCTTTTATGCTTTAGAAATATTGATATTGGCTTCATTTGTGCCATACCATCAAAAAAACGTCTGTTTCATAGTAGCAGGTTGAAGAGCTCTTATAATTTCTTGAATAGCTATATTGAAGTAGTGATAGCAAGATAGCACACAAGAGAAACAGACCTTTTTATCTTCATGTTAATTGACTGACTGAAAGCTGAGGCTTGCTGCTACCACCCAAGAATGAAAGATAATCATACTAACAGTCTATTGTTAAGATAAAAATAAACAGTACACACAAAAAGTCAAAATATGATATCTATTGCTTGTGCATCTTTTTAAAAGTCATTGTAAAGTGAAGAAATCATGAGTTCAACTATTTTAAGTTTGTAATCATCTTTATATAGAAACAAAATGCTAAACTCTATGGGGTGGTAAACTCATGCTCTCTCAATACTCATATAACCAAGGCAGGAGGATTGAAAGCTGAAGGTCAGTCTTGGTTATGTACGAGAGCTTGCATCTAAACAAATCAAATCAAATAACAATATAAACTGGTTTTCTATATAAGAGCAACAAACAATGGACAAGTGAAATTATAAAATTATTCCATGGGGGCTGAATTATGCGCTGTGATGATGAAATCTGTTATTGACAACTCTGAGTATTTTCTCTAATGGACATTTTAAAGCAAGTGAAATTTGTGTTCAGTTCAGCCTATTAGGTAATAGCATATCAATATTGATGTTCTGTTCTTGATAACTTGGCCATGATTATGTGGAGGACTAAATTTTTTATGAAATGCACACTAAAATATTTAAATATTAAGGTTCATCTGAAATAGGCATAATGCATAATACACAAATGCATGAGAAAGAATAAAGCAAGTTCTGGCAACATAAAAATTAGTGAATCTTGAAACGTATACTAGATCTCTCCACATTGTTCTTATAACTTCTCTATAAGTAATCCTGAAATTATTTGGAAATTAAATATTAGAAAACAGAACATGAGGAAGACTGATTCACCTCGAGTCATGCTAAGGAGATAGGAGGTACAGTTATCTCCTAAATGAGATAGATAACGGCCGTGTAGTGGTTTGAATAAAATAGCTCCCAAAGGGAGTGTCACTATTTGGAGGTGTGACCTTGTTGGAGTAGGTGTGGCCTTGTTGGAGGAAGTGTGTCACTGTGGGGGCGGGCTTTGAGGTCTCTTTTCTCAAGCTTCACTCAGGGTGACAGTCAGTGGACTCCCTGTTGCCTGCAAAATGCTGCCTCAGCTCCAGCACCACATCTGCCTGTACACTGCCGTGTTCCTTGTCATGATGATAATGGACTGAACCTCGGAAACTGTAAATGAGCCACACCAATTAAATGTTTTCTTTGTTGCCGTGGTCGTGATGTTTCTTCATAGCAATAAAAACCCTAACTAAGACCAGCCATCAAGCTCTTTTGCCATGGTGAATATAGAGAACTGACTCCTTCAACTCACCCTCTGACCTTTATGTGTGGGTTGCATGCAGATGTAAAATAAATTAAATAAATAAATGTCAAAAAGAAAATAAGTGAAACGTGGTCAGTACAATAGACAGCACTGAGTATGAGCTGCTTCAGAAATTTTGCTGAGGATGAATGATAGCTGAGTGGGCAGGTCAAGCTGTGAGAAAAGATGGGCTAGTGGGATAACAGTCCAGTGCTGAGTTGTTAGGTCTCCACAGCATGGTCAACACTCACTCTTCCCTGTTTTCTCTATGACTCATACAGCAATGTCTGTGTAAGTTAAGTGTGTCCAGTAAATTATTCTTTTAGTTCTCATGTGGCAGACCAGAATGGTCAATGGATAGCCATATGATTTTGAATGTCAAATATTAAAAACTGTAACAGAAGAATTTTTACAAAAACTTCATAGAACTCCCAATAGGAGTGAGGCAGTCAGTCACCATTAGACTGAATTACAAGGCATTCACAGAATCAGAGAAAAGGGAAGAAAGAATGGATCTGTTATGAGCATGTGCTCCAACTCCATTGTAAAAATAGAGAGAGGAATGAAAGTGAAATGGAATCTCTCCTGGAAAGGACCGTGATACCTAATAAGTAGCAGTATTCCTTAAACGCTTTCAGAAAATTCATGGGAACATGGTCTGTGGGGTCTAATATTCCTTCCTTTTGCTGTGCAAGGAAGTTAATCAGAGATGTAGAGAATGATGGGAATTCTTGCTCATGATTACTGCAATCAAGATTTCAATTAAAGTTATATGGCTAGGAGAGAAGTGCTCTATATGATAATTTCTTCGATTTAAGGCAGATTATTACCTTTCATAACACATGTTTACCTTTCATATCTTAGAATATTTCTCACTGGATGGCAGATACTTCAAGTTTCTTTCCTAACAAGATTCTGAAGAATTTGTAGTTCCATCAACAACCACATCAAACAACTACTCTTTGAGTCTTTTCCTTGTCTTCAGTGGATGAAATTCTATGATTGGTTATGATTACATATTTCAATATTGTAGGACGACTGATGTCTAGGAGAACTTCACTATATTCCACTGCCAGAGGGCTCAGAATTCATACTTGGGCTCCTATCGATGGAATAATGACAAAGTAAGATGTGTGTGTGTGTGTGTGTGTGTGTGTGTGTGTGTGTGTGTGTGTGTGTTGTATATTATCAGCAGGGTTAGGAAATGGTTCTTAAGGCTCAAAGTAACAAGGAAATCAAACAGAATTAAAATGAGAGCTAACTAAGATGGCAGATCTGAAAAATAACTATCGACATTAAAGGGCATCTTGTAAATATTGGATAGACTCACTACAAAAAGGGGGGAAGCATTTATCAAGAACAGCATTGAGACTGCCAATTGTTGGTGGATATTTGATCACACTGTGACTCCCCAAGTCTGTTAATAAAGTTAACCTTAAAACAGGGGGGCAGAGTCAGTGACTGGCTGACCAGAATTAGCGTTAGAGAAATCAGGAATGTGGATAGAGAAGATGCACAGGAAACAGAAGGGAGGGACTTGGAGATTCCAAGCTCTCTTCAATATGGGAAGTATAGAGAGAGGTAAGCTGATCATTCCTTTGCTGCTTCTGTGATCTATCATGTTTTCATTCTAATATTTGACTCTTGAATTTTTATTGGTAATAGGACAACTTAGATAAACACTTGAGTGAATATTCATTGTATTCTGTATATTTGTTTTTATAGAATGTTTATCCTGTAAAATCAGTTTAAGTTGTCTACTTGTGTTTATGTAAGTTATGTAAAACTGTGGCCTGGTAAAAGATGTGTAGTAATACAAAGCAAGACAAAAATATAGGAGAGAAACCCAAACACAATGCAAGGAGTGTTAAGTAATTTGAAGGATTAAAAATTTCAAAACTCTGTTGGTACGTAGTAAAGATAATCTAGACAGTAGATGTCTGTTAAAAACCAAATTAGAATGGCGATATATAGTCAATGTGATATTAACTGAAATTTCACACTGAAAATAAGAAGGAAATATTATTTCCTATGTTTGTCTGGTCAGACCTTTCTTAGTAAATGAAAGTCTTTTGACTATTGTTGTGATAGCCAGCAGCAAGAAAATTTCAAAATTCCAAACAAGCAAGCTAGAAACCAAAACGTTTGACTTCCAGTAATAATACAGAAAAACAAAACAAAACAAAAACAATTCAGTTTACAAAGCTTGGCCAAATTGAAATAACCCCAGACGAGAATCTGTAGGGTATAAAGGAAGAAGAAAAATTGTTTAGAATGTAGTAATGGGATGCAATTAGGGAAAAGAAAAAGCAGGCTGAATATGAGAAGCAAGTTCCTAACAGTCTATTAGACTGTGCATTAGTGTCCTAGGGGAAGAAAGGGAAGCCTCATTGCCTCAGTCATTTAGAGCCAGACTGATCCCCAGAGGGTGTGGCAACTGAGAAGGAATGAAAAATAGAAAGTCAGGGAAGTCAGTCCAAGTTAATTTTATAGCATGATAAAATTCTGCTCGAGGTGTTAGGAGGGGCCGGAGTTTCTGCAATAGACATATGTGATCACTTCAAAATGAAGAGTTCACACCTATCCATGGCAAATTGGTTCTCTAGCACTCCAAGCTAGGACAAAACAAAACCCTAACACGAGGCATTCTACAAATAACCACCCAGAAAGAAACAACACAGACTTGGGTCACATGGCTCCTTCTTTCTTTTTCTTTTTAAAGTTTATTTACTTATTTTACATCCAGACTGTAGTTTCCCCTCCCTCCTCTCCTCCTAGTCCCTCCCCAACCTCCCCTCTGCCTGATCTCCTCCTCTGTTCCTATTCAGAAAAGGACCAGCCTCCTATGGATATCAACAACACACAGCATCTCAAGTTGCAGTAAGACTAAGCACCTCTCCTTGTACTAAGGCTGGGCAAGGCAATATAATATGAGGAATATCCTCAAAACCAGTAAAAGTCAGAGACAGCCCCTGCTCCCACTGTTGGGAGTCACACAAGAAGACTAAGCTACACAACTGTAGCATATATGCAGAGGGCCCAGGTCAGTCCCATCTAGGCTCCTTGGTTGTCAGTTCAGTCTCTGAGAGCCCCTAGGAGCCTAGGTTAGATGAAAAATTTGTGGATTTTCTTGTGGTATCCTTGACCCCTCTGGCTCTGAAAATCCTTCCTCCCTCACTTCAGCAGGATTCTCTGAGCTCAGCCTAACGTTTGCCTGTGGATCTCTGCATCTGTTTCCATCAGTTGCTGGATGAAGCCTCCTAGGCACGAATCCACGAGTATAGCAGAATATGGTTAGGCATCATGACATTGACATTTTCTCTATCCAGTCATGTTTGGTTGTATCCTAGGGCTCCAGGCCATCCAGCCTCTAGGTCCTGGAGCTCCAGGCAGTTTCAGGGGTGGACTCACTCTCATGGCATGGGCCTGAGGTTGGAACAGTCATTGGTTGGACACTCCCACAATTCTCTGTACCACCCTTAACCCAGCACATCCCATAGGCAAGATAGAGTGTCAGTAGAAAGTTCGGTGGCTGAGTCGGTGTCCCAACCCCTCCATCTGAAGTCTTGCCTGGTCACCTGGCTCCTCTCATGTGCTGTGCGTCTGCTCATCTCTGATGTTGCTCCACAGCTCCATGTGAAGAAACTGTGTCGCAGGAAATGCTGTTTCCATTTGGGACCCACTTCTCAGAGAGAAAACACACTTAAAAGTGCTTCCAGAACCTGGTGTGTTCTGTTCATGTGGGCTATTTCAGGGACTCTTAGTGTTGTTTAATGTATGCACCATCTCATCACAGAGATTAGATTTTGTGTGCTTGCCTCCCCTCTAAGACTTCTCAGACACTTCAAGATCTAACCAGCATTAATATAAAGTGACTCTAAGGGAGATTAATGCAAGACATCAGCATCATATCTCAAAAAGATGAAAAATACCGTGCTGACCATAAATATGTGGTGTGACAAATAATCATTTAAAAACTGTATTTTATACTTATTTAAAGGGATTTTCCCCATCTTGTTTTTATAGATTATCCCAGTGTCAGTGTGAGTTTTAAACTGATGAAGTAAGTTACTGAACAGAACCCAAATAACTTCACCTCAACAGTATAGCTTTTCTTCATCAAAGGAGCTGGGTGTTGGCTTAAATCTTTCCTTCCTCCTCTGAATCGTAGGTGTGTGTCTCCCTGATGGAACCTGAGGGAACCAGCCCCGGCTGCCTAGGTACTTGGATAAAGGAGTCTTTACTTTCTGCCTACAGCATATAAAGCAGAGGATCTCAATTCCTGATCCTTAGAGAAGAAACAACAGCATTCCCAGGAAGTTGTAAAAAATGAACAACTATATCCACTTTTAAACTAACTTTTTACTAACAACATGTAGTTTTGCTACCCAATACCTTCTTCTATGCCATGTGTAGTGGTATTTGCTTCACCCATGAACTTGGGCAATAGGACCCCAAGGATGTATGTGACCTCTTAAAAGAAAAGGGAACAGGGTCACATGGGTCTTTTTTTTTTTTTTTTTCTTTTTTTAATTCTGGTGTGATAAGACACCTGACAGCCTGGGAATCAAACCTGGGTCCTCTGGAACATCAGCCAGTGCTCTTAACCACTGAGCCATCTCTTTCCCCTCATGATCCCTCTCTCTTTCCTTTCAAGAGGTCACATACAAGGGCAAGAAGCACCACTTCTTTCCGGCCCTATAGCCCAAGGTCATGGGCAGAGCAAATTCCACTATGTTATTGGATTAGTTATTTTCCTGCTGCTCTGAATTAATCCCACAGCAAAGAGTGACTTACAGAAGAAAGAGTTTATTTTTGCTTATAGTTTCAGAGGAATTGGAGCCAATCACATTGGGAACTATGGTAGCAAGTACAGTGACAGGAATAGGAAGCTGTGAATTCACATCTCCACCCCAAGCACAAAGCAAAGATGGAATTATAGATGGCATGAGACTTTCAATCTCAAAGTCCCTCCTCAGTGACATACTTCCCCCAGGAGGACAGTACAACCTAAGCCTCCTCAAACTGTCACCAACTGGGGACCAAGTGTTTCGATATCTCTGCGCCTGTGGAGGACATTCTCCTTCAAACTGCCATAGCCATCCAAGACCATTAAGCATACAACATTGATTTAAAACATTCCTCTGGAGATGTACAACATTGATTTAAAACATTCCTCTGGAGATGGTTGAATTTCCTCACAGTCTGCTGACCCCAGCTCTGTAAAATCTGTTGCCAGCACTTTCTTGCTTGGCACATAATAAGCAAAAGTAAGACACTACACATTTCCTTACCACCCTGTGGTACATGCCTTCCTGCACTCTAACAAATCACTTTGTTTCTGCTTTCCAAGTAAATATGTATTTCTGTTTATGATCTTGAGGATGGGTACTTGTTTCTATATGATTTAAGCGTATGCCCCACTCTATGACCTCTGAGGAGCCTTTGTAAAAGCAGCAATTTTCATTTTAGTGCAGAATCATAATTTAGTCCTTGAAGATATTTTAAATGGCAATTAAACATAACACAGCACAAATATAATTTAATTAAATGTCAGTATAAACAGTTAGGAAACCTTGCTTGTGTGCAAATAATTGCATCTGCATTATAACTGTCACCTGGCTGATAATAACAGGGAGATGTGAAAAAAAATGTATTTTCTGAAAATATCTCAAATCCCTAGTTTTTATAATTTCTTCAGGCCTTGTTTACCCATATAGAAGATTTCAACTATTCCTGAGTTAAATCTGAAGTTACTGAGAAAATCAGTGGGGTCTTTTGTAGAGACCTTTCTTTTCTCTCTCTCTCTTTTTTTTATATTGTCATAATTATGTTGTGTTTTTTTAAATTTTATAATTTAATTTAATTTTACATATCAACCACAGATTCACCTGTCCTCCCTCCTCCCCGCAACGCACCCCCCATTCCCATCTCCTCCAGGGCAAGGACTCCCCTGGGGATTCAGCTCAGCCTGGTAGATTCAGTTGAGGCAGGTCCAGTCCCCTCCTTCCTTCATCCAGGCTAAGCAAAGTGTCCCTGCATAGGCCCCAGGTTCCAAACAGCCAGCTCATGCACTAAGGACAGGTCCCAGTCCCACTGCCTGGGGGCCTCCCAAACAGTTCAAGCTAATTGACTGCCTTGCTTATCCAGAGGGCCTGATCCAGTTCCATGGGGGCTCCTCAGCTATTGGTTCATAGTTCATGTGTTTCCACTAGTTTGGCTATTTGTTCCTGTGCTCAGCAGTGCCGTGGTGGGGCACGCCTTTAATCCCAGCAATTGGCAGGAGGAGGCAGGAGGATCTCTGTGAGTTTGAGTCCAGCCTGGGCTACCAAGTGATCCAGGATAGGCACAAAGCTACACAGAGAAACCCTGTCTTGAAAAATCAATAATAATAATAATAATAATAATAATAATAATAAAAATAAAAGAATCTTAAAAAACAGAGACCTTTCTTTTCTACTCTGCATGGCAAATACTCCATCTGATGAAAGGGCTTGATCTTGAGGGAGAGCTTTTTTTCTTACACTTTAGCCCAGGTTGTCTGGAATTCACCATGTAGACCCAGATGGCCTCTGATTTCTGGTGATCTTCCAGCTGGAGCCTGCAGAGTGATGGAATTACAGGCATTAGACACAATACCTGGATGAGAAGAACTGTCTTACAGAGTGATGGGCCTTGCTTGACATCAGAACGTTTTACTGCTTATTCTAAGAGGGGCTGTGTCTTGCCCCAATAACTTATAAAATTACTTCCTTGTATAATGACTTTTGAGTACTTTCTTCAGAGTCTTTAGGAGGTATCTTAGTTACATTTCTATTGCTGTGGAAAATTAAAAAAAACACTATGACCAGGGCAATTTATAGAAGGAAGAGTTCATTTGGCCCTTACAATTCCAGAAAGAGAGTCTATGGCTATCACGCCAGGGAAGCAAGGCAGCTGTCAGGCATGGTAGCCGGACCTGGAAGCTGAAAGATGAATGCTCATATCTTATAACACCGAGGGAACAAACTCAAAAACGCCATGAGTCTTCTGAAACACTCCAAACCCACCCACAGTGACATACGTTCTTCAACAAGGCCATACCTTCTAAGCCTCCCCAAAGAGCTACCAAGTGGGGACTTAATAGTCAAATACCCCAACTATGGTGACATCTTCTTCAAATGGTGATAGAAGGAAAGAGCTTCCAATTCTTTCAGGTCTTCTCATGCACTTCAGCAAATATGGTTAACTGTAAAATGAATTCCTGTTTTAGAGATACGTGTTTTATAGCTGATGCAAACAATTACAGGCCACTGTGTAGTAGTCTTTTTGTGTTGTTTGTTTTTCCTTGGCTAAAGCCAGGTATGGCATATATTCTCATAATCTATCATCATATCATGGACCATAATCTAGGTTTCACATCCCTGTTAGGGATAATCCCCAACTTCAAGGGACTAATGCAACACACCATGTGTCTAATTGGTACCATGAATCCACACTCACTATCTCTACTTGAAAAAAACAATGATTAAAATCAAGTGGTTGGAAAATAAATTTATTTGGGAAATTAGAAAGCCAAGGAAGGAGGAGGTTATCACAGAGACTATCTAGGCTGCAGGCATAAGAGTTCAATAAGGAGTTTGGGGGAGACTCATCAGATGGATGGGTACCATGGAAGTCACAAATCTCAGGCCATCTGCTTCTCTGATTTAAGGCTGCTATTACTATGTATAGGTCGCAAATCTAACAAGAATATAAGAAATCCTTATAACTCATGTCCTTTTAGCTTATTCCTAAGAATAGTTAATTGTTCAGCTAATTACCAGAATACAAACTTTACCCAGAAAACAGGGGAAAAGAACAGATAACTATTTTTTTTTTCCAGAAGGCCAGGGAGTTAGAGAAAAGTAATTTTCTCAGAGGATGTGAAGAAATAATATTTGCTGTTAGATGGCTTTAGTCCAAAGTGTTTTCTATAGCAAAGCCAGTGGGAAACTAGGAATATATTACTTGATGCTATATAATGCCCAAATTAGTAACTTTTAATGTCAGTTAAAAACAAGTCTACAGATGAAGCTAAGTGCATTTGATTTTCATGCACAAAGGCCTGGGTTCAATCCTTAGCATTTTCAAAAAAAGAAAGTAAATAAATAAATATATTAATTAATTAATTAAAATCCAGTGGAGCTGGAAGGTTTATTTGAGTCTTCCCTTGGTAACATGACTGCTACATCCCTTATTCCTGAGAGGCTCTTTAAGGGATACCAACATTGCTACAAAACACGTGTACCTACTCCTAACCCTGTAAATCTGTACTCCCTTTTTCCAATGAACAAGTAATTACTGAGCACGTAGCATGTAACATTTTTAGTGTCGGGCTCTAGAGAGAAAGGTGTGTTAGGTAGGTATGGCTTCTAATCTAAGTCTGAAGACTTACAGAGAAGTGTCTGTCAGGGATGCTGAGGGGCTGCTGTAGGATCCAGACAGCTCGGTGTCCCGGCTGCACAGGACATGAACTGTGCCAAAGCAAATGGTCCAACTGTGAGCTGCATCACAACAGCTTTTGATTTGTATGTATGTTTGACCATGTCAGAGTGCATAATTACACTTGAGTTCTGTGAAGGACAGACAACTTTCAGGATAAAAAGAAAGGCACCAGGAGTTATCTGTGGTTATGTAGGAGTTCCTCTAAATTCTGTGCTAATCTTGGAAGAAGCAAACTTTAAGGTCACTAGAAGAATTTTTCAGGATTCTGCACACTTTAAGGGAATTAAATGGAGAGAATAGAATAGCTATATAAATTTACCACAAGAGAGCTTTTAAGAGACACAAATAATCTCCTTCAAGCCATTCTAGGTTTCAAAAGGCAAGTGAATCGTTAATTGAATATTTAATTAGCATTTATCGCCTTGCATCTTCGTTTGGCATGAGTCACATTTACTTCTACAATAGAGCCGTGCTTTGCCTACCACTTGTGCACTTTACAACATATCCAGCCCGTGTGTAATCAACACACGGTTCATTTATACTCATTTTGTAATAGTGGAATATAATTTCCACTTTTCAAAGGATTATAAGAGTTTATGGTTCTTTCATTACCTCCACTGGATTCACTAAGAATTTACAGAGGAAACTACGTGTAAGGTACTTTTCAAAAGACACTGTGAGAGGCATAAAGACAAATCAAGTATCAACGTCTATGCTTAGAGAATGTGGTACTTGAAGAAGAGTCTGGATATGATTATTTGTCAGTCTGTATCTTTTGCTGGTGTAAAGATTGGAGGCACAGGGAGGATTAGAGATGTATCCTTCCTTTCAGCAGAAAGAATTAGGTCAGAAAAAAGAAAGTAGTTACTTTTGCAAAAGTGTGAGAAAATTTCTTGAAAAAAATAAAGGAAGAAAAAGTTCTTTAAGCTCATGTTTTGGAGAGCTCAGTCTATGACCATCCGGCAAATGTATTTGAATGAAACATTGTAAAGGTAGGAATATGTGGTTTAGGACAGTTGTTCATATCACCGCAGAAAGGGAGCAGATAGATAGCCAGGAAGTGGCCAGCGTTAATACCTTCCTAGGCTCTGCTTCCATGAAGTACTTCTTCCAGCTGGATTCTACTTCCCACAGTCTCTGCCACCTCCCCAAATAGCATTACCAAATGGGGACTGAGCATTCAAACACATGACCCTGTGGGGAATATTTTGTATTAAAACTACAACAAAATCCAGAAAACATAAAGGATATTGGAAAAGAATAGAAGAATGTTCAAGGACCATGGTCAAAAGAGATGAGGAAATTTTGCAGAAACAGAAATAGGTTCAACATGCATTTAAACATGAATATACAAGGTATGGGGAATAGTAAAGAGGAAGACCTGGCAGTCATTAACACCACATGTTATGGCAAATAGTGGAGAACTGTGGGTAGTTTTCAGTGGACCGTAACAGGGGGATGATATGAGTGTCCTTTTGTTTTAGAATAATTATGCTGGGAAGGGAAAGAGAGAGATTTGAGGAGCTTGGGCCATATTTATTTATCTAATAATGGACATAAAAGGTGAGGACAATGCAGAGGACTGTAAGGTCTTTTTAGGAGCTCCTGAAGCCTGTCCTCCTCTTGTACACGGCCCCCTACATTCCTAGCCCTGATGTTGTCCTCACTACTTCTCTGTGTAAGTGTGTCTCATTATAACAAAACCATCCATTCCATCTGCCATACTTTGCAGTTCAAATCACAGAGGGAACTGCTGTACCTAGCACATTGGTAAGTGTTCTAGCACTATATTTCAGCTACTTCTCTGGATGTTCCAAATGAGGTCTGAAATTTAAAATAATCAAATACTAATGACATTTTTGTATATTCCGACCAGAGTGCTAAGCAACTGACACTCATTACATCATTTAATGGCCATGTTGAGTCACAAGTAAGTATAGTGGGGGGTACTATATCACTATTGTAATCTAGAAACTGCTTTCTCTAAAGTTGAGACCATAGTTCATTTTCTTTACCAGCATCAGTGGTCCCTAGTATCTAATAGTTTAACTGAACATTAATACAGTTAATTAATGTCTCTGTTGATGTCCTGTAGATATTAAAATATACATAAACTCAACTGACTTTAAATAAAGCAGATTAATTCTGATGACTTGTGTGGAAATCCTCAGTTATTTAAACCCTTAAAAACAAAGATTAGGCTTTCCTGAAGGAAAAAAAAAAAGAATTATGACTCAAGATTCTAACTTAGAAATATCGCCCATGTTTCCAGTTATACAAACTTTGAATTCAAAAGACCAACAACAGCTTTATAACTGTGTTGCCAGCCTGTGGCTCTTCTCCATAGAGTTAGCTTGTGAGCCTAGTTCCTGGGCAAATACATGAGCAGATTCTTTCAAATTAAACATTTCTCTCTCTCTCTCTCTCTCTCTCTCTCTCTCTCTCTCTCACACACACACACACACACACACACACACACACACACACACATATACAAATACTTTTTGTGATTTGTTCAGTTTCTCTAGAAAACCCTGACAGTTAGTTGCTCAGCTGTTAGCTTGGTTTTGTTGCTGACTAGAAAAGTAGAAAGGAAAGATGGAAGAAACATTCCACCTAGTCCAAGTGAGACTGGCATGAGAGCCAAACAATGAAAACTTTAGGAATTAATTTACCTTGCCTGTGGCTCCAATTCTTCGCTGTTCCTCAGTCTTATTATTTTTGTTATGGTGCCTATCTCATGTCCTCTAATTAGACCTAACCTTTCACAGGAAATAGCAACCATTTTTCGGTCCTCATTATGCTATCTACTGTTGGGTGTTGACTGTCATTAGCTCTATGAACAATAAAAGAACTAGCTATGGTTTAATATTAATATAAAAAATAAATAGCTTTTTTACCTATGGCATTCATGCTTATGTTCATGAGGCAATAAATGGTGGCTATTAATTGCTGTCATTTTTCATGAACAACATTCTTAGTATTTTATTTGTAAGGTAAGATGCTCAAACCATCCTGATTCTAAAGCACAGAGATATATTTTTCCCCTTATGATTTCCACTTTGTGCTGCTTTCAGAAACCATGGCAAATCTTTTATATTCATTGAAACATTGTGGGTAATGAGCCTGAAAGTTTCTAGCCATTCCCTCTAATTAGAGCCTCCCCAGGGAGGCTGTGGTGACAGTGGGAAGAAAATGAACTATTTGGGCAATGTATTGATTAATGTTGCTACAATAGGAATAGATAAGAAAATATTTTTTAAATTATTATATTAATTCAATGGAAACCAGTGGATTGACCAATACTTCAGTCAAAGACAACTCAATGCTGTTCTTTATAAATGACTTAGAAGAGTTTTTTGTTAAATAGAAACAAAGACTGGGATGGTAGGAAGTGAAGATTTGCAACAAAATGGCCTAAGAAATAAATACATTAGGCTCACGGAGAGGAAGCAAGACACTGAGAAAGTTGCTGGGACCCCTTCCCAGTACTTTGAGTTCCCACCAGGCTGAGGGAAGTTGGTAGCTGGTGCCTAAAAGTAATCTGCAGGTGGTTGTCGGGATAGTTCCAAGGAATGGTACCCAGAGCAGTGATAGGATTAACTCCAATTATTGGTAGGGATGTTGAATTTTCTCATTTGTCCCTTATCTGACTCAGTAGACAGATATCACAGGACTTTTCCTCTCAGCAAGTATCCAAAGAAAGACACAGTGAAAGTGAAGGAACCATTTTCAAGTCAGCAGACATTCTGTTTGGTTCTTTCAGTCACTATGAGAGAGTTCCAAGTTGTCCAATGTGTATCAGTTATAAAAAGCATAATGAGAAGTCATGGATTTTGAGTTCTATCCTGATCTTAACATGAGCAAGAACACTGATTTCACCCACATTTCAGAAAAGTTTGAGGCAAAACACAATTTAAAAATTTGTTAGCCACTACTGTTGAGGAACCACAAAGTCTCTGAACTGGAAGATTTTGTGGTATTGGGATCAGAAGTGAGCCATGTTCTCTTGGGGAAAATATAACTTTTCTTAAAAAGCAAATCTAAGTCTGCACATACAAGAGCAGAGCTTTGTAAAATCATATCAAGGGGTGGGGGCAGCACTTGTATAAGGCCCCTTAACTAGCCATCTTCATTTTGGTTAAAAATTTTTATTCAGAAAGATTTTTACTGAAACTCAGTATTCTATTCTCTTGTGCCATTTTTTCCTCCTAAGATTCACAAGAATTTTCTTGGGAACAGTTTGGATTAGTCTGACAAATCCTTATGGTAGTGATCTTAGTCATATGTTCAGTCACTGCTTAATTATATTATGAAGTATAGTCTCTCAGTTTGCCAGCATACCTCAGCCTATGTCACTGATCCTGAAAGAGAATAATATGGTTGTTTCTGCTTCAGTCGACTGCATAAAAAGTGTCTCCAGCACCATTTCTGAATATTGTTTATACAATGTGTGCATGTGCCTCCACAGTGGAAGTAAATATTGATCACTGTCTGGTGGAGTGTCATTGATGTCTTTTCATGGTTTCCACAGTTGGTTTTACTTACAAATAAAAAGGTAAACTGAATCTCTGTATTTATACACAGTGTTTAGTATATTATTTTCTCTTAAACCATAAAGGAGAAGTGTTTTAGTGAGGAAGAACTTCTTGATGAACTTGCCTCAGTAAGGCTTTCTCCAGGTCTCCCCACAGATACTGTAATCATTTCTTTCCCATTGCTGGGGCAACATACTTGACAGAGCAACTTCAGGAAAGAAGAACTTAGTTTTGTCTGATGGTTAAGAGGGGATACAGATACTGGTCACACTGCCTTTTCAGTCAGCAGGCAGGGAGAGATCAAGGCTGGTCTTCAGCTGGCTTTCTTCTCCCCATGCCCTTTTTCAGTTTGGGACCCTAGCTAGTAGGACACTGTCATCCATATTCATGGTATGTGGTCTCTGCTGAGTTAATCCTGGATGGAATCTCCCTCTCAGACATACCCAAGAGGTGTGTCTCCTGGGATGTTCTAAATCCAGTCAAGTTGACAATAAAAATTGCTGCCACAGATTCCAAAATTCATTGCACCTTTTACATGAAATAGTTCAGTATTTGTATAAAACTCACATACCCTCCTCTAAATTCTAAGTTGTTTCGTCTCTAGATTATCTGTAATATCAAACACATGGTAAATGTTATGCAAATACTTGTGTTGTGTTTTTAAAGGGACATGACAAAAGGAAATGTGATCATGCTTGTTATGTGACAAAACATTTCCTAGGGAGATGATGCACATACCATATGTCTACACACGCCAGAGGGAACCTACAACAGACCAAAGCACAGATACCACCAAAGTCTTAGTTGATGGACCATGAGTTTTATTGGAGTTACTTATAGGAATACGGACAAGGAGTTACTTATAGGAGCAGAAATTACTCAAAAACAGCTGCATCACCAAGGCCCACCATAGCATGGGTGACAGCTCATGAATCTGGGAATCTGGAGCACACTGCCCAGCCTGCAGGCAGCTCAACAGGTTGTAGAGGGTCTTTCCTAAGTGCCTCAGTTGGTCTAAACCATTTCCAGGCTGCTCAGCTGGTTTTTGCTTCTTTGAGGCAACTAGTCTGGTTTCAGAGTTGCTTTTCAGCTTGGCATGTCTGAGAGTCTTCCCTGAATCTCAACTCCACTTGTCTGAGAGAAGCTCAGCTTTTACTGCTTACTCTGGAGGGGGGTGTGTGGGGGTGGGGGAGGTGTGGGGGTGTGGGGGTGTGGGGGGTGGGGGGGGGGTGGGGAGGTAGTCAATCTTGTCAGTTTCAGGGACTTCCTAAAGCTATTTTGAGTTGTTTACCTCCTTGTTTAAAAAGCTTCCCTACAGGATGGAATGGTTCAATTTCAGAGGAAGCTGTTATACAACAATGTTCACTAAGGGGATATTATTTTTAAATATCTTTGATCCATAACTGGTTAAATCTCTGGAAGCCACCCAAAAAATAGTTTGATCACAGTATTTTACAAAAATAAATTTTGTTTCATACACATTGAAAGAATCCCCCACCAAATAAATAAATAAATAAACAAATAACCAATTGGGTAATCCTCATTTGTAAAACAAAGTTAATATTCTTACAGTACATAAATTTTTGTTAGAGGCAGAGGTTATGTTACACCATAACCACTTAGAAACCATGTAATATCATCATTATCATGAGTTTTGTCTTTGGTATCGTGTGTAGTAGATCCTGCAAATGGTTTGTCCTTTCTATGCAGCTGACCAAAGTTAGATCTTGCACTGAAGTCTTGCTGTGTTTCTTTGGCATCTTAGGTTCTAATAATGATCTCCTTTCTTATTCTCCTAGTTTCCAAATATTACTCCCATGGAGATGAGAGTCTTAACAGAAGATCTGTGCCAGGCAAAGTTTTTAAAATAAAGCTTATTTACCTTAAAAACAGGAATAGACAGACCTGGCATAACCCTTTGCTTCTTCCCTGTTTCTGCCTTTGAATGTGGGTTGATGCAGTAGACATATTTTGAAGACCTGAGGGTCAAAGTCTGAACCTTGTTGGTGGTAAACAAAGGCATAGAAAATTCCATCACACCTAAAAACATCATTTATCTTTGATACAAATTTTGGTGTATGTTTTCTGTCTGCCAAATAACAGAGACTGACATTGTATTTACTAATTTGGATTGTTCTAATAACTTAGATTCATGATTTTTATCCATATATCTTTCTCCTCAGTGTATAATTGAAATAGCATATAGGAAATGAGAAACAGAGTCTGAAGGGGAAAATGAATTAATACTGGAAGAATTTATATGATTTTCCTGAAATTTTTAAAATTTAAAATTTTCAAATTCCCTGGCTATTTTGTACTTATTGCCCAATATTTTAGCATTATTTAAAATTTTCAAGTAATTATATATTACTTTAAGAAACTATTTTTAAACCCAGAAGGGAGTATATTTTAACTGAAGAGACTCTTGCAGTTTTTAGTGTCTGGGATTGTTTTAGTTACCATTCCATTGCCATGAAAAAAAACACCATGATCAAGGCATTTATTTGTGGCATTTATTTATTTACAGTTTCTGAGGGTGAGTCCATGGTTAACATGATGGCGGCAGGCAGGCATGGTGCTGGAGTAGTAGCTGATAGCTCATATCTGATCCACAAGTGTAAGTCAAGGGCGGGGGAGGGGATTGGCATGGCATAGGGAACTGAAACCTCAAAGCCCACTCCCAGTGATACACTTCCTCCAACAAGTTCTCACCTCTTAATCCTTCCCAAATATTTCTACCAACTAGGGACCAAATATTCAAACATATGAGCCTATGAAAGCCATTCTCATTTAAATTACCAGAATGTTTTGGATTTTCACATTGAAGGAATGTTTCTTGTGTCTAGTATGTCAGGGTAAAAGATGTTTCCAAACATCTTCTAATGTAAAGGATCTAATGCAAGACACAGGATTCCACCAACTCACCAAAAATGATCAGCTCAATGTCAAGAGTGGTGAATGCATGTGAAAAATTTGGTGCCTACTGTTAGGGAACTTCTTTAAGAGAACTGAACCAATTAAGCTGTTTATCATTAGTCATATATGATAGACAGATTATGGTTTTGCTAAAACTAGGGCTGAAGTTCAGGTATCCTGACAGCTGAGTTTGTGTGTGTGTGTGTGTGTGTGTGTGTGTGTGTGTGTGTGTGTGTTTTGTGTTATTTTTTTTTTAAACTAGGAATGCTTTCCATGTGCAGGACTGATTATACAACTGCATAAAGGACAGTTGACTTACAGCTATATACAGTAAATGCCTGTGTGACAAAAGCTGAGACCACCCCAAGGTTGTAACGTTTCTACTCTGTTGACTAGTGATAACATTGATTGTCATTGCCGGAAAGACTGAAAAGTCACTAGGAATAAAAGCTGAGTTGAATTACTATCATCTTTTACTGAAATAAATGACATATAGATCAAATAGTAACATACAAAATCTTGCCACAAACCAAAAAGTAGAGTGAGAAAAGTCTCACATATTACCAGGATATAACATTTGTGTAGTTTCTATAAACAATACATAAAATGAACCATGTATAAAAGTGAGCAAATGAAGTTGATAGAAAAATATAAATATGAACAATAAATATATTGTTCAGTTCTATTCACTAATAATTCAATTATTTTTCCAGTAATAATTCACTAATACTCAAAGATATTTAAAAGGCAATTTCATATACCAGATTATGCATAGTTATAAATAATTTTAATTCTATATATAGTTATATATAATTTTACCCAGGAAATTGCCAGGATGCAGGATTTGGCAGTGGGAGTACTCATACCCTGTCAGGAGGAACATGTTCCATCTTCAAAGAGCACTTTATGACAGATGCGGTAATTATTCAGGGTACACAATCTTAGACATGTAAGTACAGCCCTAGAAAATACTCTAAAGTAACACACAGTGATTTAGAAACAAAGGTGCTCACTCTTGACTGATTCCAAAAATAGAAAAATATTCTATTTCAACTTTCTAAAAACAAAATAATAGCACAGCTTTTTAATGGGGTTACATTTACTATTCATTATTTTATGAGCCTAAAGTCACTGTCAGTGTTTTGTATAAAAGAGACTACAGTAAGGAGTACATGAAATTATGCGGAGAAAAAAATGTATTTTCCCCTACCTAGCACAGAATGTGATTATCAATTATATTAAGTTGATCTCCCTTTTTTCCAGATTGGTAGTTTTGGTCCAATAAAATTTTGGCTTGAGTGCTAATTTGTTTTGATTGAAATACATTTGTGCTCTGAAAGGTGGAATATAATCCCTCTTCTCTCCTCTATGAACTGTTTTTGTTATTGATATTGAATACTCATTAAACATAGACAAATTGCTTTCAATTAGAATCTAGAATTCTTTGGATTAAATTGTAGAGAAAGGGGAAAATAGACAGACTTACTTTAAAAATTAAATTGGAATCCTGCAATCTGAGCTAACATTTAACTGCAATTCTACTTTAGATGTCTTTTCATTACCATTAATTTAAGGCATAACTGTGTGCCTGTTTTATATTCATAAGAAATAATGTAGTTGAATATTATCAAGTCCACTAAAACCCTTTCAGAAAAGTTTTCTTTGTGTTATTAACCCCAAGATAAGGTATTCTTCAACAAGAGATACAGACAGGTTGCTTAGGAAAGTATCTTTCTTTCCAGAGCAAATAACACCACTTCCCTTTTCATGGTCTTTGTTAGGATTTCTATTGCTATGAGAAACCACCCTGACCCAAAGCAACTTGTGGGGGATAAAGGGTTTATTTCAGTTTACAGATGCAATCAATCACTGTGGGAAGTCAGGTAAGGAACTCAAGTCAGGATCCGAAGCACAAACCATGAAGAAATGCTGCTTAATGGCTGGCTTGCTCCTTCATCCTTGTTCAGTCTACAGGACTACCTGTCCAGGGGTGGCATCACCCACAGCGGAGATGAGACCTTCTACATCAATCATCAGTCATGAAAATGTCCCACAGGCTTGCCTTTAGGCCAATCTGATGGGGGAATTTCTCAATTACGGTTTCCTCTTCTCTAATGACTCAAGCATCTTTCGAGCTCACAAACACACAAACAAAACAAAACAAAAACCTTACCAACACAATTGACTCCTTGCCGACTTGACATACAAATACATCATCACTGTTAAACAATACACCTTCCTTTCTTGTCTGTGGCCAAAATCTCATATTGCTATCGATATTATAATATAAAACATTTCAACTTTTAAAAGCCCCACAGTCTTCAACAATACAAACATATTAAAAATTCAGTGTCTTTAGAGTATCTAAAATCTCTTTGAAAGCTTGAAGTGTCTCAACTGTGGGCTCCTGTAAGTTAGTTACATGCATTCTGATTCCAAGAGGAAAGAGCCAGAGCAGTGATTCAAGGCAGGAACTGAAGCAGAACCTGTGGAGGAACACTTCCTTCAGGATTCCTCCAGACTTGCTCTCAATGGGTTCTTATATGCCCCACGACCACCAGCTGAGGAGTGACTCCACCCACAACATGTTGGGCCCTCCTACATCTATCACCAATCAGAAAATGTCCTACATGTTTGACTAAAGTCCAATCTGATTGGCAGGGGTGGGGGCGGCATTTTCTTATCAAGGTTCTTTCTTTGCAGATGACAGCAGATTGTCAAGTCTGTGAAAGACTAACAAACACACCCTACAAACTCAGGTATCGCAGGGTAAATTGAGGGTGGCCCAGCTGGTGCCCAACCATTCCACAAAATGCAATTCCCTGCCTGTTTCTTTTCTGAGGATACCTTTGTCACCAAGAAAGATTTCATTAGAAAGGGTTCAGGTTCCCAAATGTCTTGACAGCAGACATGAATTTTTTTAAACAGGTAGTCAATGGGGGGGGGGGACTAGGATTTAATAGCTTACATAAGAAACACAAATGTCTAGTTCACTTTTTCTTTATTCAGACTATTCTAGAATTTTTGAACGTTAGTTCTTTCTAATTTTCGTGCTACATATGACAAAGCAGAAACCTCAGTTTCGCAGAGCCCTGAAAGTCCCTCATTTCAGCTCACAGGTGAAACTTTAATAGTTCATGCAGATCCCTTCTTAGAACTATAAAGCATCTCTTCCTTTTAAGGTGAAAAAGAAATCCAAAGACACACATTTCTATTGTAAACCACTATCCCCTCCTAGAATTCCCTTGAAAGCAAGCTTAGGATTTATGTAGGTTGCTTTCAGATCTGTTTTCAGGCTCGGAACAGCCCATCTCTTCATTCAGGATTGCCTTGTTGGCAGCTGTGGCACAGACGGGATACCGACTTCCCAGTTTTCTCCTTCCTCTTTGAGTATGCAAGTGACATGTTCCCATTCATCCAAAGAATGAAGTAAACCTGATTGGATTTGTTCTCCATCTGGGAGCAGGAAATTAACTTTGAAAATGATTTAAATCTTTTGCCTGGGGGAGGACTTTCACCATCTAAAGTTCAATAGTTCAATTTGACAGAGGCCTCTGACAGAATTCTAATATATAGCTGTGTTTTAAAAAGGATGAAGATGTGGCTGCTTTAAATTTTATTCACTGACTATTTACATGAAGCCAAATTCTGAGGCTTGTCAGATAGCAAAAGTTGGCGAATAAACATTTCAAGTAGACACGCATTAGTTTCAAAGAAAAAGAAATGCATGCATTGTCTATGTTGAGATGAAAAGATTTAGGATTGAAACTTAGTCCATGTTAATATTTTTCTTATATTGGTGATTGTTCTAGTTTTCTTTCTGTTGGCAGATAAAACTGTGACCCAAAGTAACTTTGGAAGGAAAGGATGTATTTCATCTGATACTTTAAGGATCATCAGCTAAATAAGCAATGGCAGGAATTCAAGGCAGAAGCATGAAGCATGGAGGAATTCTGCTTACAGGCTTGCTTTCAGGCTCAACTTTGGCTAATATATATCTACATATGCATACATGCTTTTATATATATGGCCCACAAGGAATGCCCACAAATGGTACTGCCCACAGTGGTCTCAGCCCTCCTACATGAATCAGAAGTCAAGATAACATCCCACAGAGACACTCACATGCGATCTGATGGAGGCAATTCTTCAGTTAAGGTTCCCTTTCCTGGGTGTGTCAAGATAGGACTCAAGATTAATCATCACAGCCAGAAATTAAGAAACTACATGACCAGAAATTATGACTGGATGTTTAAATTTAGAGGACAACAAAGGGGTAGGGATGAACCTCAGCTGGTAGGGTTGGCTAGCATACATGAAGCTCTGTACTGGATTCCAAGCACCACATAAACCATCACTTAGGAGGGAGCTGGAAACAGGAGGATCAGAGGTACTAGGACATTCCTAGCTAAATGACAAGTTTGAAGCCAGCCTAGAATACTGGAGACACTGTCTCAAAATGTAAAATAAAATAAAAATATGATTAATAAGGCTATTTTGAGATTCTTTTGATGTATATATACAATTTTATTGAAAGATAAGTGTCCAACACAGCAATTTAATATACTAAACATCTTTTTGAATTTTTTATATACAAATATATGGTAGTTTTAGGAATTATTTCTTCTCACTTTGTTTATCTGCATATGTCTACAGTTAACATTGGTGTTGACAATGATCTCTGTGAAGTAACGTCATAGAGGCATGAACATATCATGCTTGCCTTCACATGCACTTATGTTGGTATGCACCACATTCCTTATCCATATCTTCTATTTGTTTGGGATCCTTTTCCCACATTCCTGAATAAAATCACTATTTTTGTCTTTCATGTACTTATACTACTGTTTTCTTCTCAGATGAAAGACATCTTTAAAATCTGGCCAGCAGGTAACAGTTGCATTATGCCAATATGGATTATGTTTCACACTGAGACATAGGTACCTAGAGAAGGTACTATCTGAGGCTGTCTTAGTCATTTTCTGTTGTTATAGCAGAACAGGACAGACTGGTTTAAGTGAAAAAGACACAGGATTGTTCAGCCCAAGTCTCTGTTTCAAGATTGAGGGGCCACATCTGTTAACTGGCAGAGTCCTAAGGCAGGACAGGGCATCTGAGGTGAAACACAGAGAGCATTAAACTCCTCTGAGATTGTCCCTATAGCAGACCTGCCCTCCTGATAACCCAGCAATTACTAATCAATCAATTGCATAAGTGGGTTAATCCATTCCTGATGGCAGATCACTCACCACCTCTTCACAGACCTACAGGTTAGTACTGTAAGTATTAAATTTAAACACAAGTTTCAGAGGGAAACCATTTAAACCACAGCAGAAACGATATCAGATCTATGGTACACAAAGAGTGAAAGTGGAACTTTGGATGTCCCCTAATTCTTCTGTTTGTGGGTGACACATACTATTCTCCTTTATATGTAATTGTCCACACAAAATCATGTAGTCAGACTCAATGTCAGTGGAGCAGGGAATACAATTCTCCCACAAGGAATGTCTTGTCAGGTAAGAATCCCAGGTATTCCAAGTAGATGAGCCTGTGACACTATGTAAATGTGCAGGGCACAATGCCTATGTGTGCACAGAAACTGATCCCAGTCACTGGGGGTGCTCAGTAAAGACTTCTAGAATGAATTATTGAAAGAACATGACATGACATGGTTCACTCGGATATCCTGATCTTTTTGTGTTTGGTTTTACTTTTGTAAACTGACTATCATTATCCACTAAATGTCAGGATCTGCTACTTTCGATTTTGCAGAATCAATCCTTGATTCTGCATTTTTTCCAAGAACCATGAATACACATCCAATGAACATTTCTTTTATGTGTTAGCACTGGTGTTAGGAAGTAATTATAACGAGATGAATTAGACATTTAAAAAGCCCAGGGCTAATACTGTCATAGCAAATTTAATAGAAATATATGGTGATGAGAGAGGTGTGTTAACTAGTGATATTTGAAAAGGCTTATTCAAGAAAGGGATGCCTAAGTAGGTCACGAACAATGAGGTTTTGAAACACGAGAAAGATTTGTATAAGAAACTTCACACTATCATGGAGATTTATAGAGAGTTTGAAGCCATCCATTAGGTAGGAGGGCAGAGAGACTTTTCATAACCACAAACTACTCCTTAATTACTAGGTCAGTCAGGAATTCCTGGTCTGTGATCCTGGGTTTAAAGGACAAGAGAAAAGAGCATGGAGGTGTAGAAATGAGAGTATTACTCTATAAATAGATGAGACTCCAGGTTCGCAAGTTCCATCTCCCATAATTGTTAGATAAGGTTTGTCTTTGAAGTACCCTGTGCTGATTTTCTCTTAAATCCTCCCATTTGAGTTTTCCCAGGTACCAATTACTTAGTTAAAAAAACAAATTAGCCTCAATTCCTTTATCTATATAAATAAATGCATAATAGCTACTTTGTGCACCATATAGGAAGTACTTGGCAGCGTGTAATAGAAAGGAGCTCAACTTTAATGCAAGTGAGAATGGCAAAGATAAGCCGTGGTTCATATGGAGATGCTGTTTAAGCCAAGGTCACTGCATTCTCATGGCTTTCCTGCATGATTGCCAGGTAATTGCTGGTCCTCTAACTTTAGCATCCGTGTATCAGGAATTAGACAAAAGAGAAAAGGAAAGAAGCAAGAACACAGTAGCAAACCACACACTTCAGAAACAGCCAGCCAATTTTGAATTGAATTTATCATTAAAGCCGTATTATTTTTAGACAGCTATGTCTACCTTAAAAGAAATCTGGAAGGACATTAAAAGCCAATTGTTACCTTCTTGTCTTAAATAAAATGAGAGTCATTTGTAACTTTGGGGAAGAACCGCCACATCTACATACCTCACAGATTCCTGAGGGAATTAGTAAGTTTTATACATATAACAGGTTTTGAGAAATGTCAAATAACTTCAAGTATTCTTTTGTCAAAATGAAGAAATCCTGACAATTATTTTTAACTAATTAGTCATGTCTGACACATTCCATTAACACATACAAAATACTATAAAAGCATTTTCAGGTAGGCACTTTGTAAAATGAATGTTAGTGCTTAGTAAAATGAATGTTTGCTAATTCATCCATGACAACCCTGAATAGAAAACAAGCTTTTTTAGTTTCTTTTTTTTTTTTCTTTTTAACTCAGAGGACTTTTGGTAAAAGCACAAGGGTAACTATTATCTGTTTGGTTCCAGGGCCTTTTGTGATTAGGTAGCTTGATCTACATTAACTCAAGCATCAACATGGTATAAAAGGTAGACCATTTCTTTTTCTTTCTTTTTTTTTTTAGTATGTCTTTTTTTAATTAAATATATTTATTTATTAAAATTTTTTCATTTTACATACCAACCCCAGTTCCCCCTCCCTCCCCTTCTCCTGCCTCTGCACCTCCCTCCCACTCTACCCCCATCCACTCCTCAGAGTTGGTAAGGTCTCCCATGGTAGTCAATAAAGTCTGGCATACCAAGTTGAAGGAGAGCCTAGCCCCTCTCCATTGTATCAAGGCTGAGCAAGGTATCCCACCACAGGGAATGGGCTCCAAAAAGCCAGTTCATGCACCTGGGATAAGTCCTAGCCCTACTGCCAGGGACCCCACACACAGATCAAGCCACACAACTGTCACCCACATTCAGTGGGTCTAGTTTGGTCTCATGCAGGTTCCTGGGCTGTCAGTCCAGAATCAGTGAGCTCCAACTAGTACTGGAGACCATTTCTTATTGTGCAAACACTTTTATATTCCTGTCAATTGGAAAGAGCCAGGACAGTGTCCAGGGATGCCTAACTACAGCTGAGATCATCGCTCTTTTGCCTGGTTATGTCAGCAGAGAAGAGCTGTTTGCTAGACTAAGATCACAATAACATTGTGTTGAATGTATTAACATTTCCTTAGAATAGTTTATATTATGAGCATTCATAATACTGCCTTATTTTCATCATAGCACAAATATATAAGGTTATTGATCAATTGTGTTAGCCCATAATAAAAATAATAGTAGCAGAGACACAAAAATAAATGTCTGGAAGCATAGGACCCATGAATGCTTTGACTTACTTCCTCAACCTTAACAGCTTTTCAGTTCTTCCTGACATCTCTGACAAGATCAGAAGTCATATTAATAAGTTGATACCACATAATGGCATGTCAATACTTTGAAGATATTTGTAATTTGGTGAAACATTTTCCTCTTGACCAATAAAATGAGCTAATAGTCCTTTTATGCCAGCAGAGCAGGTGTGTTTAAAAGAGCAGCACAAAGAGTTCTTTTCTACATCCTGCCTGCCTTTCCACCCACTGCCTTTTTTCCATTTCTCTTCTTTCCTCTCATCCCTCCCCATCCCCTTCCTTCTCCCCACATCCTCATTGTCCTCTTTCCTTCCTCCCCTCTTTAATCTCCTCTCTCCTCCTCCTCTACTTCTCTCCCTCCTTCTCCCCACTTCTGTCCCCTTTCTCATCTTCCACATCTCCTCCCATCCTTTTCCTCCTTCCCTCCTCCTCTCTTGTCCTTTATCCTTCTTCCTCCTCTAACTCCACCCTCTTTTCCATCTCCTCTCTCCTTTTCCGTCACCCCCCTCTTCCTCCTCCTCCATTCCTCTTTTCCATCCTCCTTTCCTCCCTCTTATTTCTCTTCCTGTGTCATCTTTCTCTTCCTTTTCCTCATCCTTTGGGCTAGAGTCTAAACACAGAGCCTCCTGGAATGCCCTCTCTCAATGAAGAATACCCACAGCCCTTGCTACAGCTTCTGGAAGGTTTTAGAAAGTTGAATATGGAAATAACCACCTGTCAAGTTTGGATGTAGAATCAAATAAAAATATTCATAACCTTCTGAAAATACTAAACTATCCTTCCTGTTTCCAGTTACCTGTGAGGCTAGGTTTTCATCACATACTTCAGTCAAAATATATAATCATAAAGTAAATATAAAAACAAATTGCAGAACAGGTGTCTCTAAAATTAGATTTACAAAGGCAATGTGGCCCTTCTCATCATATTTTGTGTTTGGGGAAATACTGTTGTTTACAAATGTTTTCATATTAATCATTAATTGATTGGTTGCTATTGTATCCACATAGTTTAATACATTAATTAAAAATATTGAGACAGGCAGGCCTAGTGATACAGGTTTACAGTCCTAGGTACATTGGAAGCTAAGGCAGGAGGATTGCAAGGCTTTTTTGGGATATATATATATATATAGAGAGAGAAATCCAAGGCATGTCATAGTTAACTTAGCAAGACTCTTACTCAAAATAAAAAGTAAAGGAAGGGCTGGTTATATACCATCATAACAGAGCACTGACCCAGCATTGCAAGGCCCTAGGTCCCACCTACAGTACCACAACATAAATAATGTAAAATTAAGTTTAAATTTCTATTTTAATTTTAATATAGTAAATAATTGATACATTCATATGAATAAATGCTTTTGGTATCTTTAATGAATTATAAGACTATATAGGTTTCTCGAGACCAAATGTTTGTGGAGTAATATTACAAAAAAAGTCACTAAAATACTTATTATTACACACAATGGAGGCTTTCATTAATCTGTTGTTTGTGTCATGCATTTTTTTATTTTTTCTTCAATATATGTTTTCATCATTCAGATGACCAGATAGCCCCAATGCTTTTAAAACCTTCAGAGCCTGCAAGGTCAATATATTCTCACTATGCTTAAATTTATTTTCTTAAAAAAAAATCACATGGTGATTGATATTGCAATCACATCTACATTGGTATTGCAGTTTACATTGGTTCTTGCAAAAGGTTAATGTGTTAAAGCCTTGGTTACTACCTATTGGTCCAATTGATAGATGACTAGATCAGTAACGGGCTTTTATGAGTTGGGGTCTGGTTGGAGAAGCTGGTCAGAAGGAACATGTCTTTGGAGAGTATGTCTTTCCCAGAGCCCTTTCTATCTTTGCTTCCTGTGTACTACATAAGGTAAACAAAGTTGTCCCCTGACACCCTTCCAGTATAATGGACTACCTCATTATTGCTCAGAAATAACAGAGGTATATAATCAAAGAATGAGACCCTTGAAACTCTGATCCAAAATAAACTATCATCCATTTCTTGATTTATCAGGTGTCTGACCCAGTAACTGAGAATTGACTAGCACAGAAAATCAGAGTCAGTGAGGTCACTGGTACAATCATTGCTAATGATGCAAAATGTTCAGAAATATTTGAGACTGTTTTATGAGAGTAATTTGGGAAAAAATCAGGATGTTTTGTAGTGATATTTTGTGGTACTCTAATAAAACTTGCCTGAAGATCAGAAGACAGAGCCAGCCACAGAGTTAGTCACAGAGGTCAGGCAGCAGTGGCAAACACTTAATTCCAGTGCTTGGGATCACACATCCTAAATCTCAGCACTAGGAAGGTTGAAACAGGAAGTGATATGGCTTGGCAGAGAGAGGAAATATAAGGCAGGAGGAGACAGGAATTCACTCTCTTGTAGAGGCTCTGTCGGGCTGAGGAGTTGGTGAGGTAAGAGGTGGTAGCTGTGGCTTGCTCTACTTCTCTGATCTTTCAGCTTTTACCCTGATATCTGGCTCTGGGTTTTTATTATAAATCCATTTAGGGTTTGTGCAACATCTGGTGTCCAACTTTTGGGGTACAAATTCACAAAAAAGACATAGGAATACAAACTGAGAATATTACATGCACCTGATTTCAGAATGAGATGAGGATGCAAATGGTATTTGGGTTAAAGCTGACTTGTTTTACATCACAGCAAAGAACATATCTATATTTTCTTCAGACCCTATGACTTGGAGGGAAGATGTTTTAAAAGGAAATGGCTCAATAAATTGGCAAATGAAATTTCAAGGTATCCCATCATTCAGGCAATCATGTGAATCTTATTGGATGCTTTTTGCCCGATTTGCGGTAAGAAATATCAGAGCTAAATGATACGAATATCTTTCAGTTTGGCCAAGAAGAAAAATGCATCTATAAAGTTGGGGATAATTGATGTGTGGTTTTAAAGAGACTGGCACCATTAAAAAGAATTCAAGTACTTCACACTAAAAATATTAAAGATGCCCAAGAGTACCTCAGGAGGCAGAAAATCTACCCACTATAGGCTTAATGGCATAGAAGTATAGACTCATTGGAATGATTTTCCCTTGAGAAGAGAGCATTATTGAAGCATGCTGATCATTTAGGACCAACTAAGGGAGGATTTTCTTAGGTCTAAAGTAGCCATGATCCCAGAGAATTCAACTAATATTTTAGCTGGCAGCAAACTTCGGTGTTTTCCATGTGATGCTGTCTTGGTAGGTATGAAAAAATGTAAGAGGTGTATAACCAGGGTTTTCTACTTAGATATTCAATAAAACCCTCAAGGTTTAGACAACGTATGACAGGACTGTAGTCCCTACAGGTAGCCCTTAAGAGGTCATTGTCTGAAGCTGTGAAAATGAAGCCTACACTATATTGGATATAAGAATATTAGATGAAGCAGAGGAATTAACATCTGTAGCATAAAGCCCCAGGCAATGAGCAAAGCCCATTCAGGAAAGAGACACATGTGATATGAAGCTAACAAGCTGGAATAAGGCTGAACAAGCCCTTTGGAACTCACAGAATGTTATCACACATTTCAGATGGTAGATATATAGCTGTGGGATTATGATAGGTAATCTTGGTTGTCAACTTGACACATTTGGAAAAAGAGACCCTCAGCTGAAGAATTGCCTCCATCAGATTGGCCTTTGGAATGCCTTTGAGACATTTTCTTGATTGCTAAATGATGTAGGAGGGCCTGACCCACTGTGGAAAGTCTCATCCCTAGACTTGTGGGCCTGGGCTCTATAAGAAAGGAAGTTGAATATGAGCCTGAGGAAAGCCAGCCATCAGTAGTCCTCCACGGTTTCTGCTGCAAGCTTTTGCCTTGAATTCCTGCTTTGGATCCCCTAGATGGTGAACTGTAAAGTGTAAGATGAAATAAAGCCTTTCCTTCCCAAGTTGTTTTTGGTCATGATGCTTATCACAGCAAGAGAAAACAACATAGACCAAGAATGTGATTTTTTTCTCTATGTTGGTCTTAGTTTCCCTGGCTGTTTTCTGCTTTCCTCTTTGCTGTAGGAACGTGTACTTTGTTCCACCACTCTCCATTGGAATTATTTCATTTTTCTTTTCAGTGATACAAGGGCTTACAAGCAAGAGTTGACGTTAGTGTCTTGATTTATTTTCTTAAGGTCACAGACCTCCCTGTCTATCCTGTAATTTACTGTATAGACTATGCTAGCCCAGAACTCACTGAGATTTACTTGTATCTGCCTCCTGACTCTTGGGATTACAGGTATGTGGCCACCACATCTGGCTGCCCAGAGTCTATGAAATAGAATTTTAAAACAGTGTTGGAACTTGGAAGACTAGTAGAGATAAACTTAATACATTTTATATTATGATTTTTTTCAGAGACCAAGAATAAAATTTTACAGTTTGGCTAGAAAATGTGACTCTAAAGTATTCATGCATGAAAGACTTTCTGCCCAGTTAGTGAAAGCAGCAATGATTACATCATGAGACCTATGATGCAAACAATCCATTAATTCATCAATAGATCTACAGTTGAATATATTATGATGAAGTAGTCAAATCTTTAAAAGATGAGACACAACTGGAATAAATTGCTTTGGAGCCTGTATTTATCTTTGACTTCGTTCTCATTCTCTCTCTGCTTCCTGCTTGCCATAAAAGAAGCAGTTGCATTACCACCTACAAATGCTGCCTTGATGCTCTGCCTATCCATGGACCCACAATAATGGAGCCTTGTGACTATAGATAGAAGCATTTGAAACTGTGAGACATATGAATCTTTCCTTTGGGTTACTGTGTCAGGCAATTTGTCACTGTGATGAAAAGCTGGATAACATTCATTCTCCTGTTTTTAATCCTTACGTTATCTAGGGTGACAGCACTGATACCACCACCGCCAAAAATTAAACTTGATTTGCATTTTAACTTTCTAATCTTCAGCCAGCTATTTATAGCCTCGGTATGTTGTGGAGACAAAGAAATAACCAGCATCAAATATTCTCTGGTTTACATGGACAAAGTCACAGAATCTACTTTACATCTTAAATTTGATTATTATGTGGATGCTTTCATCTGTGTAGATATTAAAGATGAATAGCTTGCCTTAGTAATGCTCAAACATTCATTCTTGCCCTGTAACTTCCTGTCCCCTGGGAGTCAGTTAGAAATGCAGACACTTGCGCTTCACAAATGCTTAATCACAATCTGCATTTTAACAAGTTCCCTAGGAAGCTTATGGCATCATGTTTGTAGCCATGGCATAGTGTTGTCTCAGCTCTAATGATCTCAGCATGCTGCCTTATAATTGGCAAATGGTCACTATATAAATAGAGCTCCGACCACATGTGTTACGTTTCAAGATATTAGCAAAAATATCCCATCCATCCTGTTTCTCAGTTTCTCTTCTAAGTTATTGTTCCCTAGTTAATTGAAATTACCACCTTTCAAATATTAGAATGGTTCTATGTGTTTTCAAAGTCCATTTTAAAAAATCATTTTTTTTCTTTATTCTTTTTTGGAACCTAAGATCCATCATTTCAGTTTCTATTAGGCTTTTTGTCTCCTTGAAAAGATTGATCTGTAAATTTCATTCTCTGTGGAATGATCAGGTGGAGTTGGTACATATTTTCCCTCTCTGTCAATATGGGGACTCATTTTTATGTATTACTGAATTAACAAAGTGTTCAAACACTGAGCCTCTGTATTCTGTGAATCATCCCCAATTCTTTGCCTATAAAGTTCAACAAAATTTACTATTGTGTAGTTCAAGAGCTTGGCAGAGTAATTGAATATTTTGGAGGAGGAAGAATACATATAAAATATTTTAATAAATTTATAGGAATTTAAACAAGTCCTTCTGAGGCAGTTAAGTCGCCTTGGCTGCACTTTAAGAATTGTCTGGGAAAGGTTTAGGAAACCCAAGGATTAGATTCTTGATCAACTCCTCCATAGACATCAGTTTCCTTAGATCAGTATTTTTCTAATTGTCAGTATTTTTTAAAAAACACTTTGTATTAGTTTCCTTTCTATTGCTGTGAAAAGACATCATGACCATGGCAATTTACAAAAGAAAATGTTTAATTAGACTCACAGTTTCACAGGGTTAGAGTCCATGATGGCACTGTGAAGTCATTATGGCAGGAACAGCCAAGATTTCACATCCTGATTGACAAGCAGGAGGCAGAGGGCATACTGGAAATGATGTGAGCCTTGTGAAACCTAAAAGCCCATCACCACAATGCACCTTCTCCAACAAGTTCCCATCTCCTAATCTTTCTGACACAATTATTCAAATATATGAGCCTATGGGGCATTCTCCTTCAAACCACCACATGCTTAGGGGTTTTTTTTTGTTATGTTTTTCTTTTTCTCTTTCCATTTCCATGTGTTTGAGTGGTGCATGTATATGCATGTGTATGCCTATCTGTATAGGTGAGGACACACATGGGGGCCCAGAGTTCATATCAAAGATTAGGAAGCATTCTTGATATTTTCCCCACTATTCATACAGGCAAGGTCTTTGAATCAGTCACAGAGCTCACTGATGTGGCTACTTTATCTAGCTACCTTGCTCTAGGAAATCCCTTGTCTCTGCCTCCCCAAGTCAGAATTACAGGCTGACTGCAGTGCCACTCAGAATTTACATGGGTTCTGGGGATCTGAACTCAAGTTGTCATGACATGGCAGTGTTTTAACCACTATCTTCTCAACCCAGAAATACTCATTTAAAATATTCACTATGGTAAGTGAGCCAAGGTAGAGATTGAGGGTCATTGTTCTTCAAAATGGTGAATCAAAAATAAATATGCCTTGACCAGCCTTGGTTCAAGCAGGGTCCTCTTCACTAAGCTCTTCCTAAGTACCAGTGTTGATAGTGTTTAATACATCATTCACATCTGTAAGGATTAGTTGAATATCTATAAGAATTAGTTAAATGTTTATTTTTAACCTTAATAAAGATATTATATCTTAATACAGATTCCAAAGATCAAACAAACTGATGAGGTTACACTGTGAAATAAATATTGTAGAATTAAATAAGTATCAAATACAAAGTTAGACATATGTATGTATGTATGAATGTATGTATGCATGTATATATGTATGCATATGTGTATGTATGAACATATGTATAGAAAGAATGCAAGCGTCAAAGTGGATAACAAGTTCCCCACACTTTAATCCTAGACAGAATATGATGCATGATCCCAATTGAGACAAAATACAAACTGGCCTAGTATAATAACCTGCAGGAATAGGACATTTCATTTCTTTCTTAAAGTTTTATGTCATTTTGGCATCCGATCTCATAAATGTTTCATAGCACTATATTTCATATATCATAATATATATGCATTCAAGGCACCAATGTAAATCTTCAAATGCAATAGCTATTTCAAAGTTCTTATGTTTAAATTTTATCGGAAAATTTCCATGAGAAGTTTCAGTTAGGTCAGAAGAGTAATAGATTAAACTTTTCAGGTCAATGTCATGTATTTTCTTTATTCTTGATGACTATTTTAGCCTTGGGGCTAAGGGCTTTTTATTTTAAAAATAGTAAGAAATTTAATAAAGGATTGTGACATTCAAAAGCAGCTCACAATTCACTTGAGATTGACGGAACCACAGGGACTTGTGTTGAGGTGCTGCGAACCAACTCTACTGAAATTACTGGTTGATTTTTCTGAGGAAAAAAAGTGGTTTGATTCAGGCTGCACGTCCACAATTTTCCATATCTTGGGTCTGAACTTTGTCTTCTACATATCTTTGTGTTTGCCTCCTCTGTCTTCTTGGCAAGTAAGATAGCAGATACTAATTTTTGGTGCTAAAATATTACAGCAGAATTCATAATAATCTGATGGCCATTTTACACATCTTTGCAGAGATAATAATAGAAACGACAACAACAGGCCAATAACCATGCTTTCTTAACAACTGTATTAGAAAGAAAATCTCATGCTGAGGAAATGGCTTAGTGGGTATCCTAGTTCACTCTCTATTGCTGCAGGAAAGACCATGACCCAAAGCAAGTTGGAGAAGAAATGGTTGTTTACGTTTTACAGGTTAGAGCCCATCGTGGATGGAGACCGGGGTAGAGACTTAGAGGGAACTGAAACAGAGGTGATGGAGGGATGCTTGCTCTCTGTGGCTTGCTCAGCTGACTTTTTTATACAACGCAGGACCACCAAACAGGAATGAGACTGCATCAGTGGGCTGGGCCCTCCAACGTCAATCAAGAAATCCTGCTCCCATTTGATAGAGACATTTTCTCAATTGTAGCTCCCTCTTCTCAAATGCTCAAACTTCTGTCTAGTTGATCAAAAATTAACCAGCTTAGTGGGTAAACTTCCTACAATGCAAGTATGTGGCTCTGAGTTCAAATCTCCAGAAATCAAAATCGAGGCATGGAAGCCCAAATCTATAATCCCATTGCTCCTTCAGAGAGTTGGGAAGCCAGCACTGGAGATTCTGTGGAAGTATATGGGCCAAGTTGCCTGGCCTAGAAACCCTGTCTCAAACAAAAGCAGAAGCCAAGGACCAACAGTTGAGGTCCTCTGACCTCCTTACATGTCATGTCACATGTACACACACACACACACACACACACACACACACACACACACACATTCACATGACTGAAAAATCAAATACAATATAAAATAATTTGAGATATTTCCACTCAAATAAACAGAATCCCCCTGCGGTCACCTGGTAATATATGTTTAGTTAATTTTTAAGCTTGTGTTGGACATAATAATTCTAAGAACTCAAAAGTTGGGACTGAAGACATTGTTCAGTGTTTAAGAGCATGTAGTTCCCCCTTGGAAGACTCCAAGTTCAATTCGTAGCACCATTTCGGGTGGCTCAAAATGCTTGTAATTCTAGCTCCAGGTCAGAGCTTCTGTGGGCGCATGCATTCATGTGTATAGAGACTTAGACATGACTACAAATAATAAAAGATAACTAAATAAAATAAAAAGGACTTAAAAGTTTACTGTGGTATGGTGGCTTATCCTTGAAATTCTATCTCTTTGGGAGGCACAAGAATCGCCATAAAGTCAAGGCCATCTTGGTCTACAGAGCGAACTCCAAGCCAAGGCCAGGCTGCATAAGAAGTCAACACACAGCAACTACCACAAGGATCTAAGGAGGAGTTTGAGAAATGTGTCCAGTCTTATCGAGTTTAAAATAAAACCAGGGATTACCATAGCCTGGGAGACAAACTCAGAGAAGAAATTCTCTACACAAAACCCACAAATCTTATCTGGAACACAGATTTAAGTTACCCTAAATTCCATGTTTCATTGTGGAAGAACTTTCATGAAGTTTTTCTAGTTTTATAGAACAAAGGAAGTTATAAGTTAAGGCAATTTTAAAGTGTACCAGTGGATACATCAGAGCAGTGGTTACAGTGAGATGGGGGAAGCTTTTCTATAGGTCCAAGATACTATTGCGCTTTGAGGATGGTGGGAGCTAGTGGTCTGCTAAATTAATAGATTTTAAAATGTCTTTATCTATTAGTCACAAGATGGTAATTAAACATAGAAGTGGGCAAGGAATCACTGTGCTGGAGGGCTAGAACTAGCCTAAGATAAGGCAACCAGCCTCTGAGCTTATAGCATTGAAATCTGCCCAGGTCACTGAAATTCTGATCAAACAGTCTCTGCAGACCCAATTTCTTTCTGGGAGTTCTCATTCACAGTTTCCTCTGTTGGTCAAGCATGACAATTTGTGCATGTGGGGTCACATATCTTTTATTAAATATTATATTTTCTCTCAGAGGTGGGAAGGTACATCTTTAGGAGCTGATGTAGAGGAGGTTGTGTAGTGAGAAGGTCTTCAAGAGAAAGAAATAACTGTTAAAGACCATGAAGAAAGAAACTCCTGGATCAGGTCATAACTATTAGCTATCATAATCCAGATCTGAAATTTTTTACACACCCTGTATCTGACATAACATTTACATGTAGTATTTCACTTAATATGATAAGCAGTTCATCTATTTATGATTTTATTTTTCTTTAGCGTTATATAAAACTCCATTGTGTATATAGACCACTTTTTTTTTTCTCTGATCCTATGGATCTTTGCTCACTTCCCCAAACTGGCTATTGTGACTAGAGCAAAAGCAAACATAGGTATAAATCTTTATTATATGCTTTGAGTGGCACAGATGAATCAAATGATAGTTCTATTTTTAGTTTTTGGAGAGACCTCCATACTGATTTCCAAGTGACTCAAGTAACTTACATTCCCATTAACAGTAGATAATGACACTCTCCCTACCTCTGTTCCCCTACCCTGCCTTGCAGCACTCGCCAGCTTTTGTGGTTACATCTTAGTAACAGCCTTTCTAATTGAGGTGAGATTGGATCTCAATACACTTGGATTTGTATTTCCTTGATGGTTATAAATGATGGTATTTTTCACTGATTTATTGGTCATTTGAGTTTCTTTTGAGAAGTGTCTATTTAGACCATTTGTCCGTTCATTGTTTGGGTTATTCATTTTTTTCAACATTTGTTTATTTATTTTTATTCTCTACATGATTTCGACCTTAGTCCCTTGTCAGGTAAACATCTGGCACAGATGTTCTCTCATTTTGTGTCTTTATTCTGCTGTTTCTTTTGCCATGCAGAAGCTTCTTTTAATTTCATGGAGTCCCCTTTGTCAACTATTATTTTCCAAAATACTGGTGTTCTGTTTGGAAAGCTGTTTCCTGTATCTATCTCTTGAAGTGGTTTCTAGAGCAGTTTCAATGCTATAGAAATTTCCTAGTGAAGTTTCAGTGTTTCAGGTCTGGCACTCAGGTCTTTGATCTATTCTGAATTGTCTGTCTGAAAGAGATTCCACACGGTTCTACGGGATGAGACTGAGCACATAGTTATGGATCAAAGGTTGGCAGGACCACATCTTGACCAAACCTTTTAGATGTGCTTATCCTTTACATCCTATTTAAACTTTCATACCACTTCAGGACTCTGAAGATGGATTTGGGGTCTTTTCTGTATCTCTCTGTCCCTGTTCTTAATGCAGCCACATTGAAAATAATCTCCTTATTTGCTTTCACTATAAAGCTGGCTCTTTTTTTTTTTTTTTTTTTGGTTTCTTGAGGACAGGGCACATATTATAATGCCCCAAGCTCAGTAACAAATATTTAAGAGACTGTCTTTTCTATAGAGGTTGTTTTCATCAGTTCTATCAAAATCTCAAGGGCTGTGGCTCTGTGGGACTGCACCCAGGTCCTTGACTTCATGGATCTGTGTATTTGTTCCTATGCTGGTGCCATGTTGCTTTGTCTCCATCTGTGATGTATTTGAAGCTGGAAATTAGACTCCCTCCCATGTTGCTTGTAACATGCTTCCTTATGAGCCAGCCTGGAGTCTGCCTGAAGGCCTAACAACAGGTGCTGTCAGAGTTCCTGGTTGCTGTCAGAGTTCCTGATCATGCCTAGCCAATGAGGGATGACCATGCAATGCCACCAGAATGGGACACAGCTTGGGTGCAGGGAGGAAGGTATATAAGGCTTCCCCCATTATTGAATAAATGAATTTGCTGTTTGACTTCAACTGACTTCTAGTGTCTGCTGTGGATATTGCTCTGTATAAATAAAATGCTGATTGGCCAGTAGCCAGGCAGGAAGTATAGGGGGGACAAGGAGAGAAGAGAATTCTGGGAACAGGAAACCTGTGTCAAGAGACGCTGCCAGCTGCCTCCATGAGAAGATGTTAAGATACCGGTAAGCCACCACCCATGTGGCAACTTATAGATTAATAGAAATAGGTTAATTTAAGATACAAGAACAGATAGCAAGAAGCTTGCCATGGCCATATAGTTTATAAGCAATATAAGTCTCTGTGTGTTTACTTGGTTTGGTCTGAGCAGTTACAGGACTGGTAGATGAGAGAGATTTGTCCTGACAGTGGGCCAGGCAGGACCAGGAAAACTATAGCTACAGGAGTCTGTGTCATTAACACCTCACCATCTCACCCCCTCCCCTGAGGGAGCCATTAGTACCCAGCAACATTGGAAGCCATTAGGATCCAGCAACACTCCTCTGTTTATAGATTCTGTATAGGTACATTCTGTAGTACTGGCTTAATGGTCATATGTTGCTTTAGTTTGTGGACAGTTTTGATTTCTTCTTTAGTTTTAAAGTGTAGCCTCAGTGGAAACAGTAACTGTGGCTTCTGTTTTTTTTTTTTTTCCTTTTTTTTTTATTAGTTTATAAATGTTGTGCAACATGTTTTGACCAAACTTGTCCCCTGTCAACTCCCCTGTATCCACACTTATTTGCTACCTACCCAATTTGCATCTTGTTTTTTTCTTTAACCTATCAAGTCCAAATTGTGCTGCTTAATTTGTGCTGCCCATATATTCTTGGATGCATGGCCTTACAATGGAAGTGGAAGTATAGTCAACTTACCAGGGGCCATTCTCAAAGAAAACTGACTCTCTATCCCAGTAGCTATCAATTGCCAATAGTTCCTCCACTAGCGTAGGCCTTTGTGCTTACCCTGACCCATTTCCTGTACTGGGATTGGGCTGGCTTAAGCTTCCACAGATTTTATGCAAGTTGTTATAACCACTGAGTTCATATGTACAACTGTTCTGCTGTGTCTGCAAAAATAATCTTATTTTACTAAAAGTAAATAGTATTAAACCAACTCCCAATGACTTATCATTATATCCATTGACAATGCATCTGTTGACCTTTATCAGAGAAGCCTTTTTTTCCCAGAAGACAGTGATTAACACAGAGACCTACAACTGGACAAAGCACAGAGAATAGGAGCATGTAGAATGTCAAGCCTTAAATGGAACATCTTTTTCACATCCACTTCTCTCTAGGTTCAGGAATCATTACAGAAGATGGTGGGAAGGTGTATAAAATCCAGAGGTGGCTATGACTCCAAGTCAGCTATTTTCTCTCAGAGTTTGAAATGCACCATTCCAGGTTCCCTTGGCTCTATTTTTTGCTGAGAAGTCTGCTCTACTACTAATAGATTCTCTTCAAGTGATTTGATATTTCTCTTTTATGGTTTTCATCATTCTTTCTTTGTGCTATACTTTTAGTGTGTAGTATAAAAAGTGAAAAGGTACTTTTGTAGTCATGTCTATGTGAGTTTATAAATCTCCCCTGTATCTGGATTTCTACGTTTTCTCCATGTTGTGGGAAAGTTCTTATTATTGTCTTGCTGAATAAATTTTCTATGCCTTTAGTCTGAAAATTTTAAAGATTTTGTTTTTTTAAATACCAGAGATTTGTAAATATGGATTCTGACTCATAATCTAGAGGCTTTTAAAGTTGTTACATAATTTTATATTTTTCTTTATCACCATTTGAAGTAATAAATAATCAACCTTTTATTCGTGCACTGGTTTTCTATCCTTTGACAACATCTCTTAGTGAGAGACCTGTGGGTTTGTTTGTTTGTTTGTTTTTTGTGGTGAGCTTTAATTTTCTACATTTTTGTTTGCTCCTTTTCCTTGATTCTTTCTTTGTTGAACTTCTCATCTAAATCCTATGTTGTCTTTCTTATTTTACTCAGTTATTTATATCCACTTTGGACAATTTATTATTTTTAAAATTAGACCAATAGACTCTGATATTTTCTTGGGTTTGGAATTCTGTTATTGAAACTTGTGAGAACTCACACTAGTCACAATGCCTTCTTTCATCCTGTTTGTGTTTCTATATATAATTTGTGTCTGTTGTGGGATTTCTTCGACTTCATATGCCATATGAACAATATCATTTGAGGGCTCAGTACTCAATACAACTCAGAAATGAGAAGACAGTATAGTAACAATGTCAATACCTAAACAAAGTAATTGCAGAAATAGAGTCAGAAGCCTTGCCCTACACTCCCCAAAACAATGAAAATAAAGGGGCAACAATAATGCTGAGCAAACCAACAGGGTAAAAGCTAATGAAGTTAAAAGTAGTATTATTAGAGTGGTAATAAGAGGATGGGAGAGAGGAGAAAGAAAGAAGCAGAAAAATAGAAAAGAAAAAATATGAATGTAGATATGGAAAAAAATGAAAGAACACACAATGTAAAAATGTAAAACAGAACAACAAAGAAAACAATTAAACTTTTTCTCTTTTCTAGGGACCTAGACATATCATTTCCTTGGGCCTCTGGTTCTAGAGTTCAGCAGGTATGAAGCTGGAATGCAGTGACTTAACAAGTTTCAGAAACACTCAACATTTCAAAGAGACTAGGTATTATGGAGACTGTCCTTCCCTTCCTTGTCTGTGGATGCAAGGTGAGCCATGACAGGGTGAGGCATGACCATGTACCCTGCTGGGCTGCAGTCACTGTCAGTGACTGCTGTGTGCAGTCATTAGAGGTTAAACTGGAGGCCAAACTGGTACGTGTCTATTCACACCTAAGGGGGCTGAGGGGATGTTTAAGCAGTAGCAGAACATATCTTCCAAATGCATCTGCAGATCACTATGTGCAGATGGCAAGAAAAAGCTCTCCATCAGGGGGCTGTGGTGACCCATAGGCTCCAGGGCTTTGACGGGGGAGGGGAAGTGGGCACTTCCTGCTCTACTCATCACTCTCCTCCTTAGGAATCCAAACACACCTGGTGTGACTTCTCTCTCAGAACGCAGATCAGAGACTTTAAATAGAAACTCCTTCCCTTTCTTCTGTGAAGCACACCATGGTTTGTACCTCATGGATTTATGTGTGTGAATGTGTGTCTAATAGCTATATGGACCTATACTACCTGGCGTAGAGAGGGGAGAGGAGATATCTTTGCAACTTGGGGATAAAGAAATGCCGGTAAGCTCAGACAATAAGACCCCTTTCAATGTATCCACCTCATATGGTTCCTATAATTAAGCTAAAAGAAATCAGAGGACCCCATTCAACTCAGCTTGCCATGACAATGTCGCACTCCCATTTTACACTGTCTTATTTACAAAGCATCTGTTTCTGTGTTTGTGGAGCCCTTTGCCCACTATTCCAATCAGCTCTTCTCCCACCTTGCTACCAATATTTGCTACTAGAATTCTCTCTTTTTCTTACAGTTCTAAAATCCACTATTTCTGTCCCCAAATGGTTGATGACTGTTGCAACCCAGGAATTTCCATGAAACCCCACCTCTCCCTGCAGCCACACACCTATCCTTAGTGTTAGTTTATTGCTCATCAAATACTAAAAGATTTTTCTATCCTATTACAATGGTATGCTATTACAATTTTGTCCTACTACAATCTTGTTTTGGAGATTTCGTTTTAATTCTATTTCCCCAGCACTGAATTCCTAGTAATCTTGCTCCTATAGCACCTGATGCTCAATTTGTCAATTTCTGGTGTCCAACTATAAGTGTTTGGGGACTTTGTTGGGTATTCTTTTTAAAATGTAGCCTTAGAAGATTCCACTTTCTCAACTGAATTTCACTGTTCTCAACGTACCTATATCTTTACTAAAACAATGACAAATATAGAGTCCTTGGGACGTGTTGTTTCTGATAGAAATGTGTTTTACAAATGCCATCTCTGCATTCCTCTCTTCTCTACATTCCTGAGAAAGGAGGTATCTGAACTCTATCCTTTGATTACAACCTTACAGACACTTCAGCCTTAAAAGGTAAATGTTAATTGCCAATACTGAGTTGAAATTTAACTAAGGTTGGTGACCTTTCCTTTATTAATATTAATATTGATTGGCTCAATCTAATTTACTAACAATGAAGAGAAGGTGCCGACATTGTACATAGAGTCAGTAGCGTTTGGATTTATAGGAATTAGGACTTTCCATGCTTGCCTTTTCACTGTCTGGAAGGCTTTCAGTTATCCATGACTTGCAGTTGTTCTTTCCAAGCAAAATATGCACAGAGGAATGTCTATTAAAATAGATTCAAAATACATTACACAGAGCCTAAGGGGGAATGGCTTGTTGATGTGAACCTAGGCAGTTCATGGCAGCTGCTGGAAAGGTATCTGGAAGGTCATTTGCACATAAACAAAGCGTTTTCTTCACTGTGGCATGCTCAAGCTTTAGAACTGTGCAGCAGTAGAAGAATAGGAGTCTGTTACACCCTTGCCAAGTCGGAAAAACCAGCCATTTTCTTTATTTTCAATGCAGTGATCACAGATTTACAACAAGTCAAAGGATTTTCTGTATGGTGACTGCCATGAGCTCATCAGTATAGAGAAAAGCAGGAGCAACCTTAAGGAGCTGAGAGCTTCCAAGGTCCTTGTCTAGGCCTCAGAGTACAGATCAGTCCCTTCATGTGTCCAGCTTTGTTTCATTGAGCACTTACACAGCCCTTTGCAAAATACCCAATTTCTGTAAAGGGAATAAAGGTTATAGTTTTGCCCTTTGGAAGAAAGAGGATGTTTCTGTTGTCCCAAGTAACTGCTGTTTGTCTACACCATTGTGTGATTCTCTCAGGAGTACCTTCAGCCTCTGTGTAAAATAGAGGTCTCCTCCAAACCAACAAGCTAAGGTTCTGAAACTGCATCGACAGCCAAAGAAAGTTTAAGACAGGAGCAAATACCATCGATTTAAAAAATATTTAGTGTAGGGTTGGAGAGATGGCTCAGTGGTTAAGACAACTGGCTGCAGAGTTCCTAAGTCAACTCCCAGCTACCACATGGTGGCTCACAACCATCTGCAACGGGAATGAATGTGCTCTTCTGCTAAGCAGGTGTACATGCAGACAATGCACTCATATATATAAAACACAGAAACAAGCCTCTAAAAAATTCAATGTTGTTTATTGGAGCACAATAAAGAAGACTTTATTAGGGACAGTGGTGGTAGGAATTATATTACGAAGGGTTCTTGAAGTGTGAGAGATGGGTGTGGCTCAGCTCTGGCCACAGAATGGGAAAGCACAGATTTATAGCTAAGGATAAGAGGATGGCAGACTACTGAGAACAAACATGAGGAGTAGGAGCAAGTCTGCCTACATTACCTTAACAGCGTTCTTGCTGAAGACAGGGCAAAGTGATCAGTTATCACCTGGGGGATAATAGAGGGCAAGTGTCCAATCATGTATGGAGGAACTATGGGGAAGAGGGGATTGTCTAAACTGACTTAGTGGGGGTTCTTTGCTAAAACAATTTTACAACACTGCACAGATGGTCTAGCAGAAGGTTCAGGAACATGACTCACATTTGGACAAGCAAACAGTCTATGTCACTGTCCATTTCTGCTTTGCTTGTGCAATTTTATTAAGAAAAAAGAGACTGTGGGAATGGATTTGAACCTGACACAATGGGATCCAAGTGATTTAAACGTTTTAACTTTGGACGTCGCTTCTCCATGGGCCTGGAATTTTCCCTTTCTATGTCGGCTGCTTCCCACAGAAAACATACAGCTTCAAAAGCCATGTTCTTTTGAGTCAATCAAACTGTCTCCAGTTTGGGGATCTGAAAGCCATGGTGGCAATGGATGGAGGGTGTGTGTGTGTGTGTGTGTGTGTGTTTAGCTCAAGATGAGCTAAACAAAATTAGAGAACTGGCAAGAAATGAAATGTCAAAAAGACAAACTGAACAGGCAAGATGGACTTTAGCAAACACTACTCCAAAGGGGAGAGATGAGAGGATTTTCAGATGCTGGGATGAGATCGTGGAAAATTAGGGAAGTCCATGGAAGGACTTTTGGGTGGAGACTGGGGAATATTACTAGACCACTTAGTGGAGTCAGGCTCCCTCATATCCCCCCACAGACTGAGAGACAGGGACCCTATCTCTTCTAATAGTTACTTCTCCAAAGGATGGCTCCTGGTGAGAGCACTATCACTGGGTTATAGAAGATTTACATCTAAAGGGACAAAGAAAAATTTTACAAATTTGTTCTCCCAAGTAGATGCACTAAGGAAAGGAAGATCAAGAATTCAATGTGATGAAGGTGTCTGTATAAAGTTTAGTTAAATTAAGGATTACATTTAGCATGTGTTGGTTAGATACACAAGAGTACAATATGTTCAATGATTTGCCTCTCTCTCTCTCTCTCTCTCTCTCTCTCTCTCTCTCTCCCTGTGTGTGTGTGTGTGTGTGTGTGTCCCTGTTTCTCTTCCTATGTTTGATTTCTCCTTCCCTTCCTCCACCTCTGTCTCGATCTCCCCATCTTTGTCTCTTTCTTTTCCACGAAACTAACTCTTTATATCTTTAAATCTGGATGACTTGACTGTGGCTATTTGATTGAAGATCAAATTATCATTTTAATCATAGATTAATCAATAAACGATTAGAGTGTGGTGAAATGTATTTAGCATGACAGTAAATATAATTGAACTTACCATTTAAAAGGTAATTAAGATGTATTGTGGGAAGCAATAAAGTCACTATTAGTTGCATAAATATCAAATGCCCTAAACTCACTATGGATATTTTATAATGAGTCGAAATAAAACATTGCTATATGAACTTTTCCTGAGGGAATGCTAGCAAATGTCCACTCTCCTCAGATAGGGCATCAGCAACAGGCAAAGTAGCAATTCTACCAAAGTCCATTTGAACTAATGAATTTTTTTAGGTTTTACTTACAGGAGTATGGGTGAGTGTTTACTCACATGAGAATGAGTGACCCCCTCCCCACAAAGCAGCTTTATCACCAAAAAGTCTCATCCTAGCTTGGATGTTGACAGATTCTTCGCTTCAGCCAAACTTCCACACTGGATATACTCCAGCACTTCCCAGGACTGTAGCACCACTTGCAAAGAAGGGGGGAATTACACACAGTTGACAGGGAGGTCCAGGAAGAAGAGGTTGGGCTCTCAGGTGGGAGTGTGTCAGATGACCTTCCCACCTCTCTTTCTATGATGGAAAGTCAGCAAGCCCAGTCTTATTGGCATCTAATGGAGGTGTTAATAGTTAATGTACTCAGAGGGCAGAATTCCACAACAAATGTGCAATAGATTTTGATTACACAATGGTTGTGAAAGATAATATATGGAAATAGTATTATTTTCCCAAATGGGATATAGAATATTTGGCATTTCCTATGTTAAGGTTAATATAAAAGACTAAAATTTTTTTGAAGCATGAAAATGTGATAAGATCCAAAGTAAAATTTGATGTTAAGTCACTATTTAAAGAAATATATTCCAGCTGGACTGTGGTGGTACACTACTTTAATCCCAGCACTTGGGAGGCAGAGTCAGGCAAATCTCTGTAAATTCAAGGCCAGCCTCGTCTACAGAGTGGGATCTAGGACAGCACCAAAGCTACACAGAGAAACCCTGTCTCCTAGAAAAGAAATTTCAATGAACATATCAAGCAATGAAATGGAGTCATTGAAATCTTTGTATACAGTCTTCTAGAACGTGATCTATTATGTGTTTTAGTACAGGATTCCACCTACTGGTAGCATGTTGCTAGCAGATATACTAATACATAATCTCCCAGGATCTGACAGAAAAGTCTGATTGTGTATGATCTCTATTCACTCTTGTGGGGCTAGTACTGGGTTATTGATTGCCTACATGTAAAGCCAAGCAAAGAAACTTACTTTTAAAGGCCTATACATTTAAGAAGGGATATGTTTACATATCCTCTCTCTCTCTCTCTCTCTCTCTCTCTCTCTGTATTTCTACCCAAAGTGGCCAGAAAAACGTAGTAGATCTCTCAGAGCTAGAGTTACAGGTAATTGTAAACCTCTCAACATGGGTACTGGGAAGTACACTTGAGAAAGATATTCAAAAATTTTCCACCAAATTCTATGATTTCATTTATTTATAGACCTCTATCTGAAACTATGGTTGTCAATGCCTGGGAATGATTCAAGTTTTAGATGAAGACCTCAATTATTTTGACTACTTTAAAAATTATATTTGCTATAACAATCTTCACATTTTGTTTGCTGTCTACTTTGCTTTGCTGTTTTGAGTATCTTCCTCAAGTTTAGAAATCTTGCTTTGCTTAACTCTCTTGTGCCACTATAATTTGAATCACTGTTGATTTCAATATGCATTGTCAGCCATTTGTAGGCTTCTTACTGGTTCACTGGTGTCTTTTATTGACTCATATGTACTGGAAACTGTAGTGTATAGCCATCCCAGCATTGGCCTGGAAGTTCCAACCCCCATTGAGGCTTCAGTAATGATCACGCCCACAAGGCGGGGCAGAGGAGGGAGCGGAAGACAGAGGATCAAGAGGAGGTCGCTCTCTTGGTTCGGGGACGCTGGACGCAGGAGGTAGACCGAGCAGAGTTCTCCAGAGAACACCGCCGGACTGTGCTATACCTTTGCCAGACTCTGCAACCTACCCCTTCATTTGTAAGTTACCCTACAAAATAAACCTCCCTTTTAACTACGTGGAGTGGCCTTAATAATTTCACCAATATCTGGCGCCCAACGTGGGGCAAATTCCAAAGGCCCAGGTGGCTCCCTCCCTCAGCCTCCTCCCGGCTGGCGGCTGGCGGGCACCTAAACCCGCCTACAAAGTTCCATTTAACCAGGGGACGCCTACACGGTCCCATTCCTGAGAAAGGGAACAGCTAGTCCTGTCTCACTTCCCTAGCTTAGCCCCTAGACCAGCGAAAACCACTGTGAATGAGGCATTCCCACTCCTCCCTGAATGCCGGCTCCCCGCCACCTTGGCTCCTGCCTTCAGCTGCAGCCAAGGTCGCTAGCAGGCCTTGCTTTGGAGCTATACCAATGCCTCCTGCTGGCTGAAAAGTACTACTGCACCACCCAAAACCACGGAAAGGTAAGCTTCTTTCAAATAAAAGTACTTGATAATTTTACACCTTAAAACTGACTAACAAATTTTGAGTAATTCTTATAATATGGCTGACAACATTACCTCACAAGAATTTAAAAACCTTTTTGCCTGTATGATGAATGACATTTTCCTGGAAATTACGACCTCCCTAAGACATATCTGGCCTGTACCATTTTGACATTCATTGTAATAATTCACACAATGTTCAAACACTGGTTTAATAGTATGAACAAAGATGAGTCATTATTGGGACTGATACAGGCTTTAAAAGTTAGCAATAAAGGCTTACAGAAAAAGATTCTGTCTATGGAATCTGCTGACCAGGACTTACATAAAAAGATTCTCTCTCTGGAATCTGCTAACCAAGATTTACAGGTTTTAAGAGATAGCAATGAAGGCTTACAAAAAAAGATTCTCTTTCTGGAATCTGCTAACCAGGATTTACAAGCTTTAAAAGTTAGCAATGAAGGCTTACAGAAAAAGATTCTGTCTATAGAATCTGCTGACCAGGACTTACATAAAAAGATTCTCTCTCTGGAATCTGCTAACCAGAATTTACAAAACAAGCTTGTACCTAAAATTGCTTTTATTGATAATAAATATGAATATTTAATGGATAGAACACTAACTCTCCAGAATGAAATTGTAACTACTCAGACACTATATAAGGAAGAAAAATTATCATTACTTGATAAGATAAGGTCCATGGAATCATATATTTCAGAAGAACATAAAAACTTCCATGATTCCATGAAAAATCTGAAATCCCTTACAAGAGAGGAGGTTTACTCCCTGGAACAGACCCTAGGTGCTCGTTTACAAGCCCTGGAGGAAACTCTCAATAAACATAACAAGGGACCTAATAAGCAGAAGGACAAGACCATACAGGTTGTAACATCTCCAAATGGCTCTCATACAATGGCTTATCCTGTTATCATCCATGAGAAGTCAACAGATGACACATACCCCGAGCCATATATGACATATACATTACAACCAATTTCAACAAAGGACTTTAAAAATATAAAGGAAGCATTAAGACAGATAATGCCCCGGCATATGTCTCCAATAAAATGAGACAGTTCTTTGCTTATTACAATATAAAGCATTTTACAGGTATACCACACAATCCCACAGGCCAAGCAGTCATAGAAAGATCCAATCGAACTTTAAAGGATATGCTAAATAAACAGCAACAGGTAACAATGACTCCTAGAAATAGATTGCATAGTGCTTTATTAACCTTGAATTTTCTCAATGCTGATGAGAAAGGAACAACAGCTGTGGAGAGACATTGGACAACAGACAAAACTCCTGAGCTAAACCAACTGGTTTATTTCAAAGATGTGTTGACCTCAGAATGGAAACCTGGATATGTCCTACGTTGGGGAAGGGGTTTTGCTTTTGTTTCCACAGGAGAAGAAAAGCTATGGATACCAACAAAATTAATAAAAATTCGATTCAAACAGGAGAAACCCCTTGATGAAGAGAAATAAAAGATCATCCACTAATATGACATCTCCTCAGGTTGTAAGAAAAAGTTAACAATCAAAGGTTGGGGTAGGCTTCTGTTTTTGTCTTTCCAGGATAATGGAAATACCCATCTTCCAGAAATCATAAGGCCTTGGATATCTGGATGTTTACAGCAGAAAAAAAGAATCTATTGGTACCAATCTACACAGGGTAAGATATCACTGTCTAACATCTATATCTCTATCAATCTAAAACAGTTATGGTTCCAATTTAATTATACACCACGCTGGCTTTGGAGATGGAACTGGCTCACTCCTTCTCTAAACCCAAGCATATTGATAAAAAAAAAAAAAAGAAAAATGGTTGAGAGATTCTTCAGTCCCATATCAGAAGAGCCCTCTGGTGTGAGACAGAAGGAAACCAATTATAAGGGACCATTATCTTCAAGATTCTAATTCTCTCCATGCTTATTCTTGATTTCTTGGAATCCTTTCTCACATGACATGACATCTTTAAATCCAAACCTTCCATTCTGATAAAAAATAAGTTTTTTTCCAATAGCAATCTCTGAAGTCTCCAGAAGGAAGATGGGGCCCCAACAACAACAACAACTCTACCCAATCCAGAATGATGCCATGGTAATCATCATCATACTACACTTCTTGCCAGAATTTCAGACAATCTTACCCATTACTCTAAGAGTTGCTGCAGAATCTACAGTTAATCTAACTGAGATTTAACTATCTGAGCTTTCTCACAATACCCAACAGAGATACCATCGCCCCCTAAACAACAGGAAGCAATTCTAAGAACACGACGCCCCTTATCCCTTAGGTTTCATATTTCTCAGGGTTATGTATAATGGTTCTAGGGTTGGGGGTGGAAGAAATGGTTAAACTCAGTACTCTCCTTAATGAAAGACAATATGTCTCAAAAAAAAAAGGGAAAAGAAAAAATGGAATGGATACGTATAAGATATTATGGTAGACTATCATATACATTAGTAAACAAATTTAATAATATAGCAGCCTTTGCACTGTTATGAATTCTTATATGTTGATACAAATATGAGCTTTTTATATTCCTATTTAAGATAATTTGTATATTGATACAAATGCAGAACTATGTTTGTTATATTATACACATATTTTTACTCTTATTTGAAATATTTGTATATTGATACAAATATGAATTATGTCTGTCATACTGTATGTATGTTCTACTTCTGTTTAAAATATTCTATATACTGATATATATTTAGGATTATTATCATATTGCATATTGCACTATACATTCCTACCTCTGTTAAAGATATTTTATGTATTGTCACAATTTAAAGTCATTGTCCTTTTACTGTACATTTGCTTACAGACTGTTTGCCTTATTTATAGGAAGCCTTAGTCCTTAGGTTGTTTAAGTAGATGAGACTTACAGAGTTATTGTCACCTATGCTTGTTATCTCTATAATTATGTTAGTTAGGTTATCCAGATTTATAAACACATAGGCCAGATGGACAAATAATCTTCAAACACTTCATGGACCTAGAGAATATGGCATTTAAATAATTTAGAATTCTGTTGACATGAGACACAATTGCTCCTGGCAGCACCAATTTGATCCCGAGAGAATGTTGGGCTTCTAAGACATTTCCATTTAGAAGTTTGTCTTCTTGGCACAAAATGGCCTACTGGGCAAAGAACTGCCCTTGCTTCAACTGCTGACAGTACAAATACTGTCTTTTCTGGACAAGCGGGACACAAGGAAAGCGACCACCATACTTTGCCAAGACAGGGTAAGATGGTCTTTCAGAATTCCTGCTTCTGAAAATGGTCTGTCAGATACTCTAGGCCTGTAGCCAATTTGAATGCACCAATGATACTGAGAAACATTAGGTGACTGTCCAGGCTGCCAGCTGTCTCTGTCTACTCTTGCAAGACTTCCGAAAGTTGCTTGCATCCTTCTCCCATTTCTCAGGTATTATTATATTCCTTCTCAGGTCTTTGATGAGGTTGGAGATTAACAGTTATAGTTACAACTTAGTATATATACATATATAATATCTTAGATAGAATATATTAAGTATTAGACTCAGGTTCTTTAGGATAGTACACCTTTTGGAATGATCCTTGTAACATGCCACCTACCCATGCCCTAGACTTCCCTGGGTTTTAATATGTGTTTTTTGCTTGATATTGTTTGCACTTATTGTAATTCCAACTTATCTAAGTCATTATCCCTCATTACTCCTGGACAATATTTGATAACCATCTCTTTGTGTATAGTCTTATATTAGGTTAGAACTTTCTTATTTAGACAAAAGGGGGAGATGTAGTGGATAGCCATCCCAGCATTGGCCTGGAAGTTCCAACTCCCATTGAGGCTTCAGTAATGATCACGCCCACAAGGCGGGGCAGAGGAGGGAGCGGAAGACAGAGGATCAAGAGGAGGTCGCTCTCTTGGTTCGGGGACGCTGGACGCAAGAGGTAGACCGAGCAGAGTTCTCCAGAGAACACCGCCGGACTGTGCTATACCTTTGCCAGACCCTGCAACCTACCCCTTTATTTGTAAGTTACCCTACAAAATAAACCTCCCTTTTAACTACGTGGAGTGGCCTTAATAATTTCACCAATAGGAAACCTGGCTTATAGAGGAGATCACACCAGTTCTCTTGATGCATTCCCAACTATGTCCTACTTACATGGATGTAGATGTTCTGAGCAACCATTTACTCCATTTTTACATTTTAATTAATTAACATTGTATGGAGGGGTTGTACACATGCCCTGATGTGCACATCGAGGTCAGAGAACAACTTCATGGAGTTCTGAGGCTTGAACTGTGGTCATCAGACTTACATTGTTGGGCAGCAAGCCATCTCACTGGCCCCTGGACATTATAAATAACCATTTTAATGACATTCTTCCTACTAACCATGATCATACCTTTTGTAAAACTTTTTCATGTTTGCGAAACATTGACAATTACTGAAACTGAAGTAATTTGGATTCTAGAACTAAAGTAGCTTAGTTCCCTTCCTTGCTCACTGGTGCCCACTAGTGACCAGTTGGGAGAAGTGGTTTTTCATCATTTGGCATTCTGGTTACTTCTAGCACCACCAACTGATCAAAAATGGGGAATTTCAGTCTCCTTCCCATTCTACTTCCTGTGGAAATTTTAAGAAGGGGCCACTCCTCTGATTTGGATCATCTCTTTAGAATCTCCGCCATGTTAAGGCCTATCTATTTATGATCTTACTAACTCTTCTAATAAATCTATTACCCCACAAAAACTCTGTCTCAAGGTCCTCCTTGAACTCCAAAGCTGAAATATTATAACTGCTCACCCAGAAAACTTCAATTATTTAATAAAATGATATCTTTTAAGAACCTCTCCCCGGCATAATATCTAGTTCTGACAGGTAAATACAAACAGTATTATTCTACACTTTTCTACAGGTAAGGCTCCATGCCATTCTGTACTGTGGTACACTTGTCTTCCACACACTTGCTTGTGGTAGAGGAAAATTCCTTGAACTACTAGTATAAATTCAAGCATAACTTTCTCTTTCTGTTTTGGAGAATTTAATTACCTAAAATGAAGAAGAAAGGACCCAAGTGTTAGAGACATAAAGCATACAATTTATAGTCTTCTCTTTCAGTGGAATAAGAGAATATTAGAACTGTTCTTCTATCAGAAATAAGAGGAGGTGAAGTTCTTCTCCCATATGAACTGATGTACGGTGACTGCCCTGGAGAGACAGCAGGAAGCATGCACATTAATGCATGCAAAGACTATGCTGAAGAGAGAGCTGGGTGTCCCCACACTAATGTATGTGTGACTTCCCTGGAGTGACAGTTGAGAGTCCTCACACTAATGTATATATTGACTGCCACAGAGAAAGAGTCCACATCACAGGCACTGATGCTGTGTCCACGCCTCTTGCTGCAAACAAGGTGTCTTAATAAAAAAGACATGGGTAATTCACAGAACTAGGACATGATGGAGGAGGGTCTGACTTGATTTGTACATATGTACATCACACCTGGCAGTGGCTCCCTTTGGTTCAGATGCCTCCTGAGTCTGTTTTATCCATGCTGACAGGAGTGCACTGACGAGATACCTGTGGGTCATCAAATATGTATTCATTATTGAACTGATATAATACCTCTCTTAGTAGCCTGCTGTGCTTCTCATGAAAATTTAAATTGTACACCTAATTTCTTGATAGGTCCTTGTGTGCAGAAACAGTAAATCCCAATATGGAGCCTGAAAGAGAAGGCAGGGGAGAAGAATGGCTGGGCGTGTACTTGATATCTATGGCCCCAGCCAAGCTATGTTCAATCGAAATGCACATGAACAGGACCACATTCTGGTTGACACAAATCTGGTTGAATCTTTTAGAGCATGGGGCAGGACATTTAGGGAGATGTTATTTCCTTATTCATTTGTTTGCAGAAAACCCTGTGAGAAGTCACCATCCAATTATTTCATCATCGATCGCTCATAGCAGCTCATATTTGAAACTAGTGGTCTAGTCCTCAGCTTAAATATGCCAGATTTACTATAAGTTTGATACCCCAAATAGTGGGCACACAGATATAATGGTGGCCTGCACAAGATCAAGCCAGTCAACATTTCAGCATGGAGGAGGGATGGGCTCATGGGCCTCACTCCTAGTTGAGAAGTTGATAGCTGATTGCTTCTGGGAGAGAGGGAGTCAGTTTTCTTTAATGGTGTGGGCCAAGGGAGATAAACCTTTATCCAGTGAATGGTTGCAAATTCATATGTGTAAGGACAGCACACATAGGAGTCAGGGTTATAAAACAAGCAAAGAGAGGATATAAAGTTGGGGGTGGGGTGCAAAAGTGAAGGATGGACCTGAAAGGATTCAAAGAATAGAAGGTCAATATGATCATAATAAATTACAAGCATAGATAAAATTCGCAAAAAATTGCTACAATATTACATAGTAAAAGAAATATTTGTTGAATGAATGAATGAATGAATGAATATACAATACATTTATACCGAAAAGCCACTTTTATTTGTTTGGGTTGTCTGAGAGGGACTCAAGGTCCAGATTCAGGCTTGCCTTACATTTGTAATTCTCCTGACTCACCTCTCTGAGTGCTGGCATTGCAGGCTTGTCCCACCATGCCTGGTTTCTCATGTTCTGTTGAGGCTAACTTTTTAGTGAAATTGAGTTTTACTCATTTCTATGTAAGTTGTAGATTATAAAATAATCTGCATATGACAGAGGAGGAAAACCAGGATGCTGTGTGGCTTTGCTATTTGCCTCCTTTGCTCAGAATTTATTCTTCTGATGACATGGGCCACGTGGGTTGTTTCTATTTTCCTGCCACATTTAAAAAAAAAACTGTCTTTTGGGGCTGGGGATTTAGCTCAGTGGTAGAGCGATTGCTTAGCAAGCACAAGGCCCTGGGTTTGGTCCTCAGCTCCGGAAAACAACAACAACAACAAAAACAAACAAACAAACAAAAAACCTGTATTTCATCAAATTAGAATACAACAAAACACCGTTGCCATTGATATCCCAGTGCTAAATTAAACTTTTAGCAATTCTCATCTACCAATATATACAATTTATTCTTCAACAGGTCTAGAGAAAAATTGAGGCATCTGGTATCAGCTTCTCTTATATTTGTTTAAAGTCAGATTTCACAATGTTCTGGCCCAGTTGAAGGATAACGGCTTTCCCACTGATTGCCTGTTGTCCACACTTTCAAATCTGGCCCTTCTTTAACACTTACAGTTCAGAGAAATAGCTCATGAGTGCTATAAAATGCTCACACCAAGTGCTACAAGCTATATTTTACTGCTTGTAAATAAAATTAAAAGCAAGAAAACAAATTTATGTATTTTCATGTCTTATAAAGTGTTATAGGGACATACTAATATACTTATAAAACATTATAGGGACTACTAACATCCCACGCCTGTAATTCTGCACTTTGGAAAGAGTGGCTGAAAAACATATCTAGTAGTTATTATTACCATTAAAATGGCCCTATAATTTTAAGTGGCAAGGAAGGCAATGCCTCCTTCAAGGTAAAGGGGTAAATAAAATAAGCACTTGTTTTGGTCCTTATTGATAGATGACATTCCAATGAGTAAATGACAGTGGGAGAGTAGGAGATTTACACATCGCAAAGAATCTAGAGCATGTCCAACTTTGCCTAAGAGAGTAAAAATATTTGGTAGAAGGGTGTATTTAAATTTTGAATATTCTTTAGAAGTTAATAATGAGATATTCTGGGGCTCTGTTGACCCTTGCAACAGATCCAGACTTCCTCCCTTATCCCATCCCTTTGTGTCAACAGCCACTACCCAGAGGAACTCTCTATCTGGGAACCTGCTGGCCATGGCAGCTTGGAATCAGGGTGATCTTCTTTCTTCTTCTAGTCCTTCATTGCAAATCTGGTCTCATCCCCAACCCTCTTGGAGACTACTTGTAGGGTCCTGCCTTGTCTCTCTGCCCTCATTTCATGGAAGCTTCATTGACTCTCCCTGCAGACCCAGCTTTCCTCCTTTCTACAAACCTTCTTACATCTGAATCTAGCCCACCACCATTCCCCAATACCTAGAAACATGTTCTACCCAAAACCCCAGTGACCACACTTGGCAAGGAATCAGAAGCTATCTACCAGGCAAACAGCAGCCACCACAGTTACCTAAGATTCAGAGAAGGCAACAGACACCAAGTGATAGCACACCCACTCAACAAAGACAAGACCAGGTATCTATCATATGTAGAATTACAATCATTTCAAATTCAGATGCCTAGATGACAGTGCGAAAACACAACCACTAACAGGCAGGACAATATGTCTCTACTAGAACCCATCAACACTAATGTAAAAAACTGTGTTGGAATTTTGATAGGGATTGTATTGAATATGTAGATTGACTTTTGGTAAGATGGCCATCTGGATACCACTATGGAGAAGAATGCAAATAGATCCATATCTATCTCCATGCACAAAATTCAAGTCCAGGTGGATCAAAGACATCAACATAAATCCAGTTACACGGAACAACTTAGATGTCCACTAGCAGATGAATGGTTAATAAAAATGTGGTACACTTAAGCAATTAAATAATATTCACCTGCTAGAAAAACCAAAATTATTAAGTTCATAAAGTGGATGGAGTTAGCAAAATAAATTTGAATGAAGTAACCTAGACCCAGAAAGATAAATATGGTATGTGTTCACTTATATGTGGGTGTTAGCTTTTATGTCTTCAATACACAGGCTCCAATCCAGATAACCACAGAAGTTTGGTATAGCATAAGGGACGAGAAGAGAGAAGTGTCTTCTGAGGAAGTGAAAATAGAGTAGATATTTATGGCTGGGTGGGGTTGAGGGGATAAAGGAACAGTATGGTTAACTGAAGAGTGAGAGGATGAAGGGGATAAGGGAGGAAGAAGATAAACTAAGAGCCATTTGATGGGTCCTATGGAAACCCACTACAGTAGAAGCTTCTTAAAATGCATATATATATTGAAAGAAATCTATGTGGACTCACCAAATCACAGGGGAGACAAAGCTCCAGATAGACATCTCTCACCACCAAATGAAAACTTCAGTGCCTGGAATGGATTGCATCTAATTGAATGGTTGGACAATGGGGTCCCGTGGAATCACACCCCTCCCTCCAACACCAAAGCTATTGGCTGTTCTCAACAAATGGATGGTAAAGCCCTGTTGCTGGAGACAATACATACACAACTCACTGGATTCAGAAAACTCAGGCTGGCGCCTGCCTACAGCCTTCTCCCTACTGAATAGTATTCATGGTACTGTAAGGCACTCGACACACTACTACAGGAAAAGGTGAACATCAATCCAGCTACAAGCCCTTCAGTGTATAATGGTGACATTGCTTAAATATACATTGGTATATTAGTCACACAAAAGTTGTGGGAGTAACTAATCAATATCTGATTGGATTTAAGACCCACTCTATGGGATAGAATCCATACATTATGGTGTTTAGTTGGCCAAGAATCTGAAACTAGATAGGCCAGGCACAAAGGAAAAAAATACTACTGTTCTGCTAAAGGAACATAGCAAGGAAATGGGTCCTAATGCTGTTCTATTATACTCATAGTGGAATTCTACTATACTCATGCCTTGCTTGGCCATCATCAGAGATGCTTCCTCTTGCAGCAGATGGGAACAAATACAGAGACCCAGATGGACACTGTGAAGAGAGTGAGAGACCTTGGAGCACTCAGTCCTAAATGGGATGTCTCCATCAAATTCTTCCTATCAGAGCTCAGGGAACTCTGTGGAAGAGGAGGCAGAGTGATTGCAAGAGCCAGTAGGGATGGGAGACACCAAGGACCTAAGACCTTCTCAGCCTAACAGTACTGATGTATGTATGAACTCACTGAGACTGCCACATGCATAGGGCCTGCACAGGTCTGAGCCAGATAGAGTCTCAGTGCTGAGATGGGAAGTGGACCCAGTTCACATCCCTAACCCAGAAGCTATCTTCAATTGACAACTGCTTGCAGATAAAAAAAATTAGCTTTCTCCCACTGAGTCTCTTTTGGCAAAATAACTACACATAAGGGCAGGTCTCATGCCCAGCAGTAGATGGCCGGCACAAAATAACTCAATAGCACCCTTAGAGGTCTTTTGTCTTATAATGCTTTTTTCTATTGTCTTTTTTCCTTACAGGAATTTTGCATATATGTTATGCTTTCTGATTTTGTGGGTTTTTTTTTTCCTCCAGTGGGATTCCTGTGTGTGTGAATGTGTGTGTTTCTGTATTTGTATGTGTTACTTGTGCTTTTTCTTTGCCTCTTTTTTTCCCGTTTGTTTGCTCTGTCCTATTCTGTTTGTTCATTCAATTTTGTCTTTAGTTTCTAGTTGACTGTTTTCTAATGAGAGAGAGAAAGAAAGGAATCATGGATTTGGGTGGGTAGTGAGTTGGGGAAGATCTGGGGGGAGATAGGTAAGGGGAACCATGATGAGAATATATTGAATAAAAAAAATCTATTCAACAAAAAGAAAAATAAATAAGTTAATAATGATTTAACCTGTTCTTTGATTTATATTAATATTCTTTTCACCTATTTTTAAAGAGATATTTTTGGGGAGATTCCATGAAACATACTTTGATGGAGGGAAGGCGAATGTTCACCTGCACACGGGGCAGGTCTTCACACATCACTTAAGGCAATTAAGACAATTCTGCAAGTGAGCATCCCTACTCAGGTCATCCTAATTTGTGGCAAATCAGCATTAAAAACAACCAACCCAACAACTAATATGATTTTTAGACAGTTTACGTGTATTTTTTTGCTAGAAATACAATCAAGAGGAATCTAAATTCCTTTAATTAAACTTTAAACTCAAATTAGAAATTTATTAAATTGATAAATTACCATCTAAGTTTTTGGTGGTTGTTTTCTTACATTGAGACAACGGTGCACAATGGCACCAGCTTTTTTTTTTCCCTCCTCACCAACATAATGAACCACTGAACTTCCAGAGTAGCATTGTTTTGATCTTAAAGATACTCGTGTATATGAACCAGGTTAAACACATTTGAATTTTTTTAGAACTTTTTTTGTTTGTTGTTCTTTGAAAAATATGTTCATATTATTTGCCCATTTTGGGGGGTTCACCTTTCTTTCTCTTAATAGAAAGCTTTAGTGACAGTGGTTTATATTTTAAGGGAATTAGATCATGGCTGAAATAGGTTGCACTTTTAAATTTCTCTACTTTTATTAAGATATATTTGTCTAAATTCAGAACCATTATCACTAAATTTTTTATTGTTTATGTTTTTAAGATAGGGTTTCACATGGTCCAGGCTGGCTTCCCTCTGTGGCCAAGTTTGACCTTGAACTCGCTTCATCTCCTGCTACTTCTCGTGTGAAAACTTTACCAACAAGCAGCATTATGTCAGTCCTCATGGCCATTATTTTTGTCTTTGTGTAATTCAATTTTGCATCAGAGAAATTAAAATGTGTTCTTCGTGGTTTTATTGAGACATAGTTAAACTTTTTCATGTAATTAGAATTTTTGGCTTAAAGAAAGCTTTATTGGGGGGTGTAATCAGCATAAATAAATTAAAGATATTTAGTTTTAAAATATAACACGCTGGTAACACTATTTCAGTTGACACAGTAAACAAATCCACCACCTTCAAATGTCTTCAAATAAGTATATATGTATATATATGCATGCACACATTTTCTTTCTTTTTTCCTCCCTCCCTCCCTCCCTCCCTCCCTCCCTCCCTCCCTTCCTTTTTTGTTTCTTTCTTACTTTTTCTCTCTTTCTGACTTTATCTTGGTATGTACTCAGACTGGCCTCGAACCTTTGACCCTTCGGCTGCTGTCTCCCAAGTGCTCCAATTCACTGTTTCATTTGTTTAGCAGTCTCACCAAAACTCTGGTATGTTTTGTTATTTTCGTTCAATAAAAACACTTCTAACTTCATTTTTGATGGAACCTAGCCTTGCCCCCCTTCCTTCCTATGTCTTATGGGTCAGTGTGTTTGTCCCTTAGTCTAGCTAGGTTTCATTCATCACGTCTGATTTCTACATGAGCATGCAAATCCAGCCCTGTTCCTCTATCTTGGGCTGAGTCCTGTGTAATCAAACTCAATGATTTTATAATCTGTGGCATATGCCATTTGTGTTCCACATAGAAAGATCTCTAATATTGAGATGTTTGTTTGTTTGTTTGTTTTTTTCAAGTTTTCTTCTAGTAACTTGTGTTTGTTTTTCTGTAGTTTATTTTGGAGTAAAACATGCTTTATAGGGATGTAATACTTATCATTATCCACATTACATACACTCTAGTTTTTTACTGAATAAATCATTATCTACCTCACATAAACGCTACTATTTACTGACTGCTGACTGCAGATATTTGCCCCATACTAATTTCAGCATGCAATTCAACTGTATTTTTGTCTCCTTATTATGAAATCCCCATCCATCCATGAGCCAATTCCACAGTTTTAATTTTTGACATGAAAAATTACAATAATATTGAATAGAATTTATCTGACTTTTTTATTCTACATTTTTTTGAATTTCGTGTGTGCATGAATATAAATGAATATTCATGTTCATATGTGTGTACTTGTGTGAGGATGGATATTGTGGGTGTGTTTGTGTGTGTATGCATGTGTGTGCATGTAGGTGTGCGGATGGAGGTCAGAGGACAGCTTTCAGAAGTTGGTTCCCATCTTTCACCTTGTTGAAGCAGTGTTTCTTATTGCTTCTGCCATGTGGTTTACTCCAGGATAGCCCACTCTGGAACTGCCTGGGTGGTTCTCTTCTCTCTACTTCCCATCTCTCTGTCAGAGCTCTGGGATCTCAGATGCTTGCCACTACACTGGCTTCCTCCCTGTGCTTTGGATTTCAATTCAGGTTGTCCAGTGTGCACATTAAGTGTCTTTACCCTCTGATCCTTTTCCCTGGACTCTGCCTACTTTTGTTCTTGAGGCATTGTTTCTCTCTGGATAGTGAGCCCCAGAGATCCACAAGTCCCCACACTGCTCTCAGCATGAGATTGCAATGCTGCATGACCACACCTGACGTTTTATTTCTATGGGTCTGGGGTGTGAGCTCACACTCTTATGACTGCAAAACACATTACCAACTGAGCTATTTCTCTAGCCCAGTGACAGCCTCAGTCTTCCTCGTCCCTGTAGAATTTGAAACAGTTTGGTTTCTGTAAGATGCTGTGCCATTTTACACTAATGTCAGAGAACCTTTGCTGATTTTATTCCACTATATTTTTACTATTCTGAATTTTTTCATATCTTAAAAATTTCCCATTTTTAAAATCATAAAATGTTGTATTACTTTTGTAAGTATAGTCTTTTTTTCTCTTGATCTTTTAAAGCAAAATTAAGAACAACTCTTTTGTGGTTTGTTATTAAAACAAAAACTGGTCGGTGGACCTAGTACTAACCGTGTCATCAAACTTCCCTTATCTGTGTCGAGTTTCATAAAATACATCCTTTGTAACCTTCAGTGGAGACACGAAATGAACGCGCATTCATAGCAGCCAGGACGGGACCACAAGTGAAAAGCACGGGAACTTCCGGAGACGTCTGCTTATGGCTGTGGAGTCTCTGTTTGGTTTTCATACCAGCATCACTCCAGACTTCTCATATTGGGAAAAGACCATAAATTGCTTAGAAGACTACAAAATATTACATATAATTAATAGGATTATTTTCAGAAATCACTTTTTGTAACACGAATCTTAAAAAGGTTTTATTAAATAAAAACACAGAGCCAGATATAGGGGTAAAAAACCTGAGAGATCAGAGTACAGGAAAAGCCCCAAGCTAACCTCACCTAGCTGACATCTCAGTCTCCAAAGAGACCTACTTTCTGTATACCCACGTCTGTATGCCTTTCTGTTCTGCTATCTCATTTGCTCTCCTGTTCAGCTATATCACTTCCTCTTTCCTGTCCAGCTCTGTCACTTCCTGTCTGTCTATACAGACCCCCAGGCCTCCATGGTTAACCAGTGTTGGAATTTAAGGTGTGTGTCACCACACCTGGCTCTGTTCCCAGTGTGGCCTTGAACTCACAGAGATCCAGACAGATCACTGCCTCCCAAAAGATAGGAATAAAGGCGTGTGCTACCATTGCCTGACTTCTATGTTTAATATAGTGGCTGGCTTTTTCCTCTGATCCTCAGATACGTTTTATTGGGGGACACAGATTAAAATATCACCACAACTCTTCATAAAACTATATCTTTTATAGCATACATATATCATACAGATTAATAATACTGAAATTTAAATTATGATAACTAAAATGTTCTTTATATAACAGGTATTTTGCATAGAGTTAAAGATAGCATAGAAGCCTTATTCTAGTAAAGGGTCAATTTGGAGTAACAAACTGTACTGGGACAGCTAAAATCCAGCCTTCTTTGATGTTTTAATATTCCCATGATGGCAGACAGAGGAGATTTAAAAATCTTGTTCAAGGTTAAGTACATTTTTCTCTCAAATTTTAATACAAATATGATTTCATAAAAAAAATGACTTGGTCTAATAAAACTAGTATCATTGAATAGACAGAGATTTGAAAATTACTGGTAAGGAGGGAGTCTTTTTATAAATGAACATTCAATCAGATTATTTTACTGTATTCCATGTATTCATAATTAAACTTTAAGACACAGGACTCCTGGTATAAAAGGCTTAATGTGGCAGTGTGGAGATTGCTGTTCTTGCAGCAGGCCTGAGTTTGAGACCTAGCACCCATATGGCAGCTCCCTACCATTTGTCACTCCAGTCCTAGGGCATCTGATGTCCTCTGTGGGTACTCTTCACATATGGTGTATGGACATACAGGCAAGCAAAACTTCATACACACAAAGTTACTAAAAAGTTAAAAAGGACTTACTGTGAAAGTGTCCTCAGCTAGGTTAAAGCAAAGAGAAAAGAATCCAGATGGGGTGGCATGGTGGAGGGGTGGTGGAGGAATGTGAGGGTGGAGGGGTGGAAAAGTGAAGAGAGGAGAATGGCAAGTCAGGTCACAGGGGACCAGCTTATCTTTATAGTTCATGGATGACACATTGCATCAATATTCTGCCAAATGTTTGTGTTGTTCATTGTTTATTTTCATCTAGGAACCATCATCTTGAAAAATGGCAGAGCCATGCTTGTGAGAGATTCTAATGACAATTGCATGTCACAGTTGCCTTTGGAACTGAGAAGAAGTGTGGCTGTAAAACCACTGACTTTTATAGAAGACATTAGTTTAGTGGGCCAGGCATTTGTTCCTCCACAGCAGTAGAGCTTTCAGTTACACAAAGCCTTCCCGATTCTGCCTTTGCTTCCTACAGTTCATCTAAATCTAATTTTATCTGACAGTAAAAGAGTTGCCTTAAAAAAACCAAAAGGGATTCATCACATCAGAAGCATGTGAGGACCACTGCACATAGGTCATCATTGTGATGATAAGATATTTTTTAAAGTCATAAAACTACATTTTCACAGGTATATCAGTAGTAAAGTGATCATAGTTGCATGCATGGATAACAAAACTATCCTCATCAATTAAATGAAAGACGTCCAATTTACTGAGGATGGTGAGAAGGTTTTCGTTTTCTTTCCTCACTTTAGAAGCAATTTATACTTCCATGGGATATGCACATTACTGGTAATTCCCTCTCTTGGCCCAGAAGGTAGGTTGGTAATAGCATTAATGCTATTTAAACAATCTCACAGTGTAACAATTTGTCACAAAATGTTAGCTCTATCCAGCCTTGAAGTAGGGATAGAGAGACATGTGGGAATCCAGGACTAAGATTAATGCAGAATAAGGATGGCACATTGCATGGGTCTGGAACAAGCACAAGAGGAACAGTGGTGCTATGCTAAGAGCTGAAATCACCTTGGCCTTTTGCCTAGGGCTCTCAGAACTTCGTCTGCAGGGTTTTAATCATGCAACTCTAATCTTTGCTGAGTCCTGCATTGGTTAGGAAGGAGGGATGATGAGGATTGGTTTTGAAATGGTCCTGTATAGTTTACATATTCTAGTCCAGATCTCCAACTGGTAGCACTATTTCAGAAAAAGGACGCATCCTTGGGAGGTAGGCCCTACAGACAGGAACGAGGTCATTGTGTGCATGTCTTTCTGTTGGTCCCCTCCTTTGTCTCATTTTTGTTTATTTACTTATTTTTGCTTCTTGGCTCCCACAAGGTGAGCAGCTTTCCTCTTTTCTCTGAGATGTTTCTATCTCTCCACAGGCTTTAAAAGCAATGCAGTCAGCCTACCACTATAGCCTGAAACTTTTGAAACAGATAAAATGAACCGTCTACTCCTTTGTGTCTGCCAAGTATTTGTCTCAGCTATGAAAATTTGACTAGCACAGAAGTGTTGGTGCTGTATTATGCCAGTTTTTAGTACCATAATAAGATGTTTAATAAATGTGTGTGGTTAAAGTACAGAGCTACTGGGGAGCACCTAGTATGTTTCTTCTTGTTGATGGCCAGAAACATGAATTTTGACTGCAGAATCACAGATTGACCTTACATTCCCCATATTCTGTTCAGCAGGAACACCCACTCTGCTCAGTCAAGATGGTGCATGCACTTTATAAGTCTTGTTGTGCTCTTTTTCTCATGGCTTGGCCAATGTATTGAGTCAGGTGTGTGGGATGTTGGCCTTCACCTTCTCATAATTTAGTGGGTCTATTCTCCAAGAAACTGTTCTGAGCTTCAATGTCATCTAAAAACCACTTTGGGTTAATCTGGTTCAATCTGGTTTTGATCTCTTTAACTAACTTGAGTTTTCTTTTCTTTCTTTTTGAGATAAGATCTCACTATGCAAGCCAAGTGGCTTCAGAGGTCATTATGCAGTTAACAGACCTGGCAAAATATTGTAATCTAGCCAGGATAAATTCTCCCATGGTTATGGTTCTCAGGTGACCTGCATGGTACAAGCCCTGGGATAAATTTAAAACTTGACAGTGTGGTTGTCTGTTTGTCACCTTTCTTTCTGATTCCTTCCCTTGGTCACCATGATAACTGTTTCCAATTCTCTCTAGAACTCACTTTACTTTTTAATTCATTGTGCATTGGGCACTACTGACATAATTTTCCATGCTTATTTAACATACATCGTTTCAAATCCTTCAAGGATAACCTTTGGAACAATTAATTACTTTAGTTGGAATATCTTACAAAAACAAATTCATGCCCACAGGACATGTGTAAACAGTAATGGGAATTTTTACCTATTGTTCATTCACTTAGTGTTAACATTCTGCCCCATTTGTATACTCACCATAGTTTAGTAAAATGTTACAATCGGACTCAGTTTCTCATTGTCTTATAAACTTTCTTTCATACCTTTTTGAGTGAACATCTACCCCTGAGAAGTCATCATTAGTCTCATATGTAACTATTGACAATTTTTACCAATTCTATAATTTTGTTAATCCAAATAGTCTATCTTTTATATGTCAAAGTTCTTCAACAACATATTTTTAAAGTATGATTTGCATATTGTAATGGGATGTGGTATGATAATTTGAAGATATGTATAAAATATGCTGATCAAATGAATGTAAAAAGTCTTTCCATCTGTTCAAGCCATTCTGTTCATACTGACTCTCATACTTTTCTAGTTACTTTGAAACATATCATCCATTGTTGTAACCAATGTCTATCTACCAGGCTTTCTTTTCAAAACCAGAGTCAATTCTTCTTCTATAACTGTGTGTTGGTATCACTTGTGTAGCTTAATTTCTGTCTATCCTCCTCCTTCCTCTTCTCTCGTCTCTGTGGTGTCTACTATTTCCCTTTAGTCTCCCAATGAAATCTTCCAAACACCAGTGACAGCATAATAGTATGGGGCTTCCTGCCTCTGACTTCCTTTGGAAGTAATTGTTAATCCCACCAACTGAGAATAAAACCACTACCACAGTTTAAAGCCAAATTTGATGCAAGATGTAATTAAATACTGGCCAAGTTGATAGACTCTATCCAGGTCCATCTCTGGTTTCTCAAGAAATGGCCTTGACTCAAGTTTTGGAAGGGTTTTATTAAGGCAAAACTCATAATTCACTGCATTTTGCATGAGGTCTAGTCAGGCACAAGAATACATCCTGACTCATTTTCTGTCCACACACCTCCCGCTCACATGTTTAAGCACATCGGGTCAAGCAAACTTGTTTAGGGAAGTGAAAACATGAGGCTTAATATCTCTTATAAACAACAGCCTCCAGTATTTCAGAAACTATCTGTCCTTGGGCAAGGAGCTTGCAGATCAGAAGCATTTTTGCTTCATGGATCTCTTAGTAATTAAGATGTTACATGTTACTTAAAATGTAACTTTGACTCTTAGTTTATGTCCTCCAGTTCCGTCCATGCTGTGTAAATGACAGGATTCCATTTCTTCTGTGGCTGAGTAGTAAACCCAACTACACATGTACTCTGTTTTCCTTACCCACTTTTCATTGATGACTCCATATCTTCATCACCCTTCATGTCTGCTGCTGTTAGCAGTGCTACATAAACACAGAAGTGCAGGCCTAAGAATTTCATTTCATTTGCATATTTATGTAACTGTGGGACTGCTAGATTATATTGCAGCTCTATTTTTAACTTTAAAACTAATCTTGATTCTGTTTTCCCTGGTGGCTGTATAAGTTTACAATGCCACCGGCAGTGGACAAGTCCCCTTTCTGCACAGATCCACCTGTACAGAAAAAAAAGTATTTATCTTTTACTTTTTTGATGATAGTTTTTCAACACAATATGCTACCTTTTTTTTTTTTTTTGGTTTTGATTTGTATCATCATGAGTTATTGACATTGGGAAGTTGTTTATATAGAGCTGCTGGCCATTTGTATGTCTGCATTTGAGAGATGTCCAATCAAATCTTTTGCTCATTTCAAAATTTGTTCTTTTGGGGATTGAGTTCCTTAAATACTCTGTGTATTAATTTCTCATAAGATGAATAGTTTGTATTTTCTCCCATGCTGAAGGTTGTTTTAACTGATTGGCTTGCAGATACTTCTTAATTTGTTGTAATTCCACATATATTTTTACTTCTGTTGTCTGTGCACATGGGTTGGTTATAGTCCATCCCAAATTTTTGCCTTCAATAATTTAATTCTGATTTAATGTTGTATACGTGTATCCAGTTCTGCTAGCACCATTTATTGAGGAGACTGCCATTTCTCCAACATCAGCAAAGTGACTTGGAGAGCCATCTCTACTGCTGAATGTGAAAGTTACTTTTCTATGACAGAGTAGTGTCCTACTTAATAAAACAGAATTGGTCTCTTGTTCCTGTGATTAACACCTGCATTATTTCAAGTTTGTGGTTATCGTAAATAAATGCAAGTATTATGAACATTATGAAAGATATAAGATTTTTAAAATATGACTAGGTAGTTCTTTCAGTATCATTTATTTGAAATTCATTTCTTCCACTGAATTATTTAACTGCATTGGTGAAAAATCCTCTGATTATGTTTATGTGACTCTTCCTTTCTTCTCTGTTTCATCCATTGGCCTTTATGTAAATCTTTTTGCCATGCTGACTTCACTACTGTGGGTTTATTACAAGTCCAGATTCAGAATAATTCATCTGAGTTTGTTCTTTTGGCATACTTAGGCTATTCTAGTTTGTCTTTTAAGCATTTTTTTTCAAAGCTAGACTTTACAATTATAGAACAGGTTCTACAAATATGTTAATTTAGACTGAACTAAATTTATGGATCCATTTATGGAAAATCAGCAGCTTAAGGATATTGAATATTCTAACTCATAAACGCAGTACATCTCTTATTAATTTAAATCTTTAATTGAGCTCAGAAATGTTTTCTCATGCTCAATGCAGATGTCTTATAAATAACATGCACTAAGTTTATGCAGAGGTATTTTGCTTTTTTAAATTCTATTGTAGATGGTATTCCTTATTTCTTATTCAGATTTCGTTGTTAGGATGTATAAAAAGCTTTGATATTTATAAGTTGGTTTTACATACCATGACATTGATATACTTTCTGCTTTGAAGGTTTTTGTGATGGATTCTTTTGGACTTTCTACTTGACATCATCTACCTGACAAGGATTAATACAGTTTTATGCCTTCTTTCCAATCTTCATGTCTGCTGTTCTCACCGTTATGAACTGTGCTGGCTGGTGTTAGAACATGGCTGAGTAGAGCCAGTAAGAGTTCACATCCTTGTTGACTGCAGATATCAGAAGATGCATCCATCTCATCCCATTTCATTGCTGAGTATTTTCTCCAAAACTTTATGGTTCCTTTTTATGTTTTAGAAAACTGATTTTCTATTGGTAATTTGTGGAGAGTTTTAAATGTAAATATCTATCAAAATTATCCATATAACTAGTTTATATGACTTTTCTTTCTCAGTCTGCTAGTGCTGTGAATTGTATTGACCAATTTACATATGTTAAATTAACTTACTATTTGTAAATCTCATTTACTGTTTGTTTGTTTTCATATTGGTGAATTTGATTTGTTAACACTTTAAGGATTTTTGCGCCTATAATTGACGGGTTATTTAGGAGAGTTGATAGTTTAGTAGACATGTAGACAACAAGGTAAATTTTGCAGATAATTAATAAATGAATATGAAAGCATGAAAGGGTATGCTTCTTGGTTGTCTGAAGTAAATAATTCCTCTTGTACGGTTGTTTGGTGGCTTTTGGGGGACAGAAGATGGAAGAAATATTGTGAATATGGAGTGAGATCAGATATCACAATATGAAAATGAATTCCCATTCCTTTTTTTTTTCAAAACCATTAAGGCGGATTCTATAATACTGTCGAAAATTTTCTTTCCATGTTTATGTTTTCAATTGTTTTGGTGAAAATTTGCTTTAAAATTACTAACTTTTAAAAAACTGTGCTCATATTCATTTCATAGAAAAATAAAAAAAAAAACATAATCAGTAAAATAAACCACATAATTACTACAAAACAACTAGAGTGCAATGTATTTCCTCATCACATTACTCATCATTGTTACTTAAAAGCACTGGGGGCTGTTCCCTTGGCCAGTTTTCATCCAGGGCATGAAAGAGTGATGGGAAGGAACATGATGCAGGAAAGTCAGAACAAGCATTAGCACAAGTGTGGTTTGTGAAAATCCTCAGACTACGTTAAACAGATAAACATGGCACTCCATCATTTATGAGACCCCGTTCATGGATGAAAACATCTACCACACGGTGTATAGTACGGGGCTGGCTGTTCCCAGGATGGTGAGCTGGAGGAGCACAGACACTAAAATGGAAATCACAGCATGACTCTTTGTAGTCTAGACATCATATCACTTCTCTGACTATTTTCAGTCATCAGCTTAGTCACCAGGTGTGTAAGGTTTCATGAGTAAGACGACCCCGGCAACAAATAGCAGTCATCACTGTGACTCTAAAGTTCCAAACATCCTGAGAAATTCTGTTCTAAATGACTTTTGATATGAATATCTTCTGTGTCTGTCAGCTACTCCCTTTTAGAAACAGTGGTCAGATATTATTTATCAGGATATTCATTTTTTTTTTTCAGAGTCCATTGCATCAAGTTTGGTACAAGGCTTAAGTTTAAAATAACTGTAGGCCCATTGCCCTGATTTCAGCAATTTGTGGATATGGACCAATATAATTGATTTGATCAATTCAACCTTAGATCTTACAGTTAGATATTATGGAAAATGTATTTCTGTGCTACTGTGAATAAGAAAGCATGGAGCCCCGGGTGTCCTGGCAGATCACAAAGGAGAAGTTGATAATAGAGCCAAAGCTTAAGAGACATGGAAAAGGAAGACTTGGCTCTGGTTTGCAGATGCTTTGTGCAAACTTTCAAAACAAGCTCTGCCAAAGACATCACAACCTTCTGATATCTGTGTTTACTCAATTCTCTAACTACTTTGCTTTGAGTATTTGTTATCTAATCATACTAAAAGATTTTGCTGATATTAACTGGGAAATGTACTTATTTAGAACATACTTCAGGAAGTATATGGTTTCCTGCATTTACATGTCCCCTAATAATAGCTCAATCACATTTTAATGTTGAGTTCCCTAAATTTCACTATTTTCTCAATTCTTTTCTTCAGTAAACAGGTGGGAGAGATTGAGAATCTCTCCCATGTTTTTTACCTCAATTCTTCTGTGAGTAGTTTCCTCGGGTAGCTAACTGAGTCTCTCCATGTAACTTCTCCAGAATCTACAAAGACAGTGCTCCTGAATTCTATGCTAACTCCAACCTATCAAAGATCCCAGCTTTCTCAGCAGAATAACTAGTACAAAGTTACTCATAGCCCTCCAGAGAGGAATTATATGTCTTCTTGAAATAAGTCTTTGCATTTAGAACGAGGAGTATTTTCTCTGCTTGAATTTCTCAAATGCCTTCTTTCTTGCCACTTCATGGAAATACATACAGAGAAGAACAAAGTCAATGCAGTAAAATTGGAGAAATGGAGAGAGAGGGAAAGCCCCAAGGACAGTGGGGCTTGCAAGGCAATGTCTGAAGCCAGCTTCATTCTTGAACTTTATTGTTCTTTTGGGTCAGTAAATCCCCTTTTGTGGTTAACTAGCAAGAGTCTGTTTCTGAGTTTCTCAAATGCTGACTAATAATATGTTAGAAAACCTGTTCAAATTTCTCTATGCATAAAGATAACCCCTGACTAATTTAGCAGCACACCTGCTCCCTTCATGTTCTCCTTGTTGTATGCATTATTTCTCAGCATTTGATGTTCCTGCAGAGCAGGGGGAAACTCAAAGCACATCTTCCTTCTCTACATAGTCTCTGCTGCTGATGGCTTTCCCGACAGCAAGTCTCCTAATTAGGGAGCCCCAAGGCTGGTGTTTCGAACCAGTGCCTGGGCCAAGTATCAGCTAAGCTTAACAGGCATTTCTTTAGGAGCTGCCCAGCATCACAGTTTGGTTTCCATAAAAGTTGATAAAAATCTCAGCATCCTTTTGCTGACCATGTGCCTAGCAACAATCAGCTGGAAGCAACCAAATTAGAAACAGACAAAAATGCTATAGATTGCTTTGCAAATTTTTTTCATAGGTACACCCTGCCAGGAGAGCACATTCTCAGAGCAGCAAGAACACTTATTCTCAGTAGTTTCCTTGTGTAAGTTTAACTCAATATTATATCTCAGCCTTGTTTTTGTTGTAGTTTAATGGAAACTTACACATTATTAGTAGGTATTCGAAAATGATCTTGACTTTGTATAGATGGCCCTACCTTCCTCCATCAGGAGGTATGGAGATATTTATTTGTACTAAAATGTGATTTTATTTGTATGTTAATAAATAAAGTTGCCTGGGGGTCAGAACTAATAGCAAGCCATAGCAGAAGCCAGGTGGTGGTGGCACACACCTTTAATCCCGATCACATGACAGGCAGATCTCTGGGTGTTCAAGGACACAGCCAGCATGGAGACACGCGCCTTTAATCTCAATACCAACCATAGACGACCTGGAGGTCTGTACAGACAGGCGGTGACGAGGAGGTCATGTGGTTGGGTTTACAACCAATGAGGAGGCAGGACAGAAAGTCAGTGAAAAGACAGACACACAGGAAGTAGGCCTCTTCCAGAGGGGAAAGAAGGGTTTTTAGTCTCGGCTCTTAGCTGCTGCTCTTAGCTGCTGCTCTGACCTCTGGGGCTTTTAACTCTGCATTTGGCTCTGTGTTCCTTATTTAATAGGACGCTTACATCTATAAGGAGGTTTGTGTAATATAGGGCTATACTTAATGAGCTGTCACTGGAGACAAAGGCATGGCCGTTTTAATTGTGACAGGTTGTTGTCCTTTTTAATATCATGATTGTAAGTCGTCTTAATCTCCAAATATCATTGATTATGGTGTATATCTTCATAATGAACTCCTGCTGTCTTTTCTCTGATGCCATCTTTCTCCTATTACCCTTCCTCTGTGGAGGGCACAATAATACTTTATTTGACAGTCACTCCATTCTGAAGTGTAATGTTGGTATTTACTGAGTCACTTAAAAACTAATTAGAGACTTAGTTTTACTTCTTCTTTCCCTCCTTCTTTCTTTCCTTTCTTCCCCTCTTTCTCTTTCAGTTCTAAGTAGGGAACCCAAGGCATGTGCATGCTAGGCAAGCATTCTGCTATTGACAACATCCCAGATCTTGGTTTCCTGAGCAAAGTCAACTAAGTTTACCTTATAGAGGAATGTTAATATTTTTTTCTATATTGCCCAGGCTAGTCTGGAACTCATTATCCTTCTGTCTTATCTTTAGTGCATCCTTTGGGAATGTACCATCCTGACCAGTTTGTGTTTCTTATTCTTGCATGAAAATATATAATGATCTTACATTGCAGGTGATGGGCTGCTTCATCCTTGCTACCCATTCCTAGTTCATTAATTTGCAGGCGTTTCTGAATTGTACATTATATGCTCTTTGGAGAATACAAACACAACACATACTCCCATCAAACTAGTTGATCTGGTGGCCCTTAGTTCTATTCCTATGTGGTCAACTGTTTATAGGATTTTTAATATGTTGTCTCAGTCATTCACAATACAATTATTATTTGAACAGTCTTTGTAAATGAGAAGGCTGTACCAACATGTATGACTGTGTCAAAAACTCTAAGAGTACCCATAAGATAAGATCATTCATGGATTGGGTATGATAGCCCAGACCTTTAATCCCAGCACTTAAGAGGCAGAGGCAGATGGGTCTCTGTTAGTTGAAGGCTAGCCTTGTCTATAGAGTGAGTTCCAGGACAGCCAGGATGCTAGGATGACATACAGAGACCCAGTCTCAAAAGAGTCCGTGGTACTGCAGCTGCAAGTGTTTTGCAAGTGTTTTCTCTGTATTCCTTTTGCTCTTCTTTTGAAGTTTCACAGATTTGGGGAAAATTAAAATGTCTCTGTCTTAGTCACTGTGATGACAGTGTTTATCCCTTTATTGCTTGAAGATGTGACAGTGATATGGCTCATATGTTTAAGTTGGAATATCCTAAAATTAAACTCAACCATAACTTAAAAAATAGATACAGAGACCTCACAGATATCTTGTTGGCTTCATGATTGCAGATGGATGATTTGGATAATTCTAGGCTCCAACTTCTATATTCTAGAAAGAATCAGAACCACTGAGGATCTCAGGAGATACTTTGCCTTTCTGGGGACAAAACACAAATTTAATGCTGTTATTCAGAAGTAGCATGTCTCTCAATGACTGAATTCTAGTACATTTTCTCATGAATAGTCTTTTCTTTCTTTTTTTTTCTCCTATGTGTGGTTTTCTTGGGAGACTAGGACACAGCTAACTAGCTATATCATGCAAATGTATTCAAAATCATACCATTTCACCAGTTAGATATAATTTCATAAACAATAAGCTGGGAAAGAAAGGACTAAAATAGCAAAAATTCCTGACCCTTGATCTTGGTGCTGTTTTGATCTTGTATCCTCATGGCCCAAGGTATTTAGTGATGGGGAAGAAATTTGCTTGCTGAGGGGAAAGCTTGCAGTTGTTGGAAAATAATCTCTTCAGTAAAATTTGCCTGAGTATTATTTTCCCCACAGAAGACTATAAATGGCCCCTTCCCCATTCTCCATGGGGGTTATAGTCAGTGCTAGCTACAAACAGACGAAGAAAACAACCTTAAAGCAGCCTTTCAAATACCCAAATGTTCAACTGCTCAGAAATAGCCCTGCCATGACAACAGAAAACCTTACCATTGGGTGTCCCTACTTCCAGATGTTGTGAACACATTGTATACTCAAGAAGCATCTGCTAATGAACAAAATGCCAACTGCAGGAGAGACAAATATTAGCCATGGAAATTGTTCTGTATAGTTTTGTGTCAACTTGACACAAGCTAGAGTCATCTGAGAAGAGGAAACCTCAATTAAGAAAATGCTTCCATGACATTCAACTGCAGGCAAACTTGTAGGACATTTTCTTAATTAGGGATTGATGTGGGAGGGCCCAGCCCACTGTGGGTGGTGCTATCTCTGGCCTGGTGGACCTTGGTTCTAGAAGAAACAGACAGAACCAGCCATGTTGATCAAGCCAGGAAGCAGCACCCCTTCATGGACTCTGTATCAGCCCCTCTCTCCAGGTTCCTTCCCTGTGTGAGTTCCCATTCTGACTTCCTTTATTGATGGGCATGGAAGTGTAAATCAAGTAAACCCTTTCACCCTCAATTTGCATTTTTGTCATAGTGTTTCATCAGAGCAATAGAAACCCTAACTAAGACAGAAATCCTATAGTTTAACCTGTTCATAGTTTTTAATTCACATAACCTTTACATTCCTGGATTTATTATTTTTGTCATAGGGCTTGGGATGTTATAATATTAAAAAATAATGGGAGCAGTTAAGAAAAGATTGTTAGAAGTATGGCACACCTGTACAGCCTAGAATCTTAGCATTGAGTATATACTTCAGAAAGCTGTAAGTCCTAAAATCTCATTAACCATCATATAATGGAGATGTCTTAGGATTTCTCTTGGACACATAACCATCATGTGCTCTCCCAGGAACCATCAAGGTGACATTTGCCTTGATGCATTGTGTCTCTTCCCAAAGCCTTGTGTGAATAAGTAAGTTATATAAGGTATTTAAAATAACAGATTTATCAAGTCAAGTAAATGTATTGGATACATAGCATTCCACTCTAAAAGACTCCTGTTTGTTGCTGTAAGGATCCCAGCCAGAGACCATGAACTAATGAAACATGATTAGCACTTCAGACAGCATACCTCTAGTCTTTGAAGCAAGTTGTATCCTGTGGCTTTACTCTGGGACATGGAAACTCCTGTGGCTTTTCTTTCTGATGGCTAATGAAGAATGCCAAGCTACTTTCTCAGATGAGAACGCTGAGGTAACAAGATGGTATAGTCATTATCTTGGCAGCACTGACATTCAAATTTGAGTTATTTGGTTACCAATTCCAAATATTCTCTGCTACACATTGAAAAGTTAGAACTTTTTACCCTGAGGTTTTATAAGCAAATCTTTATCTAAGGTTCAGAGTGTTCTACCTATAGTACTGAAGGTCCATGGAAAGATTTCCAGAGGATGCACTTTTAGGCCAGAATACAGTACAAGATAATTGTCTTGGTGAAGATTAGAACCTTCAGAATGAATCATTTATCTATATGGGATTGTTCATTGCTTCTGAAAATGTACAAGCTCTTTAACCACAACATTTTGCTTCTGATAGTAAGTTGCAAGGAAGATTTGCACAGGTGTACAAGCTACCTGAACAAACACTTGTTATTATAACTTGTCTCTAATTACAAAAAACCCTAGAGCTAAATCTCTAGTCCATCCTGAGTTAATGCAGTAGTCAGCTTTCATTACTATGTCAAAATACTTGAGGTAGTAATCTTAAAGAGAGAAATGTTTTTTTTTTTGGGGGGGGCAGGGCTTTGAAGGTTTGGATACATGGTCCATTGACCTATTACAAGGCAGTATACCATAGTGAGTGGGAAACAAAGGAGGGGAGCGAGACAAACAGACAGAGGTTAGAGCCAGGATCCTAATATCCATGTCAAGGTCGTATTCCCAGTGACACAACTTTTTTCCACTTGGCTCCAGATCTGAAAGCTCTACTACCTGTCAGTAGTGCTTCATGTTGCAGATCAAACTCTTCAGTACACGAAGCTTTGAGAAGCATTCAAGATTCAAGCTTTTCTTTTCTTTCTTTCTTTCTTTTTTTTAAAATAATCTTGCTGCATTACCCTGGCTGGCCTAGTACTCTTACTATATCCCAGGCTAGCCTCTTACAGACAACCTCTTGACTCAGTCCACTGAGTGCTGGATTTATAGGTGTTTATCACCATGCCTGAATCAAGATCAAACTTTTGCAAGTAAATGTACGTTGGTTAATATTGAAGGATCTAGAGGCCATATGGTTGAACTTTAGTTATTAAAGCATCTTGAAAGCATTGCCTGGTGTCAAGTATGGAAGATGAGAGTGCTAAGGAGGAAGGACTGAAGAATGGATACATTGTTTTCCATTGTGCTTTCCTCTGGGCACATGGTTACTTTTGAGAAAGAATTTAACAATTCTCCTGCATATATTTTTATATCTTAAAATGGGAATGGTTTTAAGTAGTTAAAAGTTAGCATTGTCAGAAATTTCTTAGAACTCAGAGATAGTGTCTCTTTGAAAAGTGAAATAATTTTAAAGAATAATTTTTGTAGAAATGGTAAAGGTGTTTTAAAAGTAGTATTAATGCTTAGTCTTTCTATCTACTGCTTTTACAAAGCTGTTTATTATACTCACAAATCCATTTCTAAGGTTGTCTTTAATGCTTATAATTTTCACAGTCAAAATCATACTGTTTTAAGGCCACAAATGTTTCTTGTGAGGTGTCTTCAAGGCTATCTGTGCCAAGGCAAATACTGTCTTAATGTTTGCTAAAACAAGTCATTGTTTTTAGGGATGCTTTAGAGCCTCAACCATGGAACAAGGAAAATGTTGAAGGATTAGTTGATTTTGAGTTAGCTTTGCCCATACCAGGTAGGAAACAGTGATGACATTTAAATGCCAGAAGGAAGCTGGTGGATCTATATCCATCAGTCTGGTCATGGTAGGAGAAGAGCCATGCTCTAAGATTCTTTTTCTCAGAATATGTTCTGACTCAGGTCAATTTTGCAGATACTTCAAATTTTTCAAACAAAGAGTTTAGAGAACAATGTCTATTACATTAACTTACTTAGAATTAAACAACATTCAAAGTTTCAGTAAAATAATTCCTTTTCAGTATGGGTTTTGAAAGAGTTTTCCTTGTGGGCTTAAAATTTTCACCCTTTTATTCATTCTGATTTTTTAGAAGTTTTTATAAGTTCTTTGAGAAATTCATTCAATGTGTTTTGATCACATGTACCCAGCTCAACTCCTCCCAGATCCTCCCAGACTTCCTACCCACACAACTTTATTACCCTTTCTCTCTGTCTCTCTCTTTCCTACCAATAGAATCTAATTTTCTTGCCCATATTTGCAGCCACCCCTAGAGTGTGGTTGACTTACTAGGGACCACACTCTTAAAGAAAACCAACTATTCCTCTCCTAGCTGGTATCAATTGGTAATAGCTTCTTGGTTAGAGGTAGAACTTCATGTTCATCCTGTCTTTCCATGCTGCCATTTTGTGTGGCTTGAGTTTGCAGAAGCCATGGGTACCTGGTTATAACTTCTGTGAGTTCACATATGTAGCTGTCCTGCCCTGCCTGTACTCACCCATGACCTCTGGCTCTGACACTTTCTGTTCAGTATTTTCAAAATGACATCACTCTCACAGAGGTGAGACCTAGGGTTTGAGAGGAAAGGAATGGGATAATTCTTAGGCCCAAGGAATATCCAAAATGAAACCTTAAATTTGCCTTTTCTCTCTCTTGTGCTTTTGAAACATGTGAATCCTTGTACAATAAATCTTCATTAGGAGTAGCAAACCAGTCTGCTAGTGATTTGCATACATGGGATAATTCATTGAGTTAGTCCTACACGCTCTCTTTTTATTCTATTTTAAATACCATTCTCCATTCAGGAATGATTTACATCAGCTGCATAGAGAAGACCTGAAGGAATCAGATAATTTCAAATGCATGCCTATCTGTAAGTGTGCATAATACTCAAGACATGGGAAAATGCATATGCATCCTGTCATAACCGCATGCCAAGGGGGAATGACTAGAAAAATATTAGCAGTATCTTCAAAATTTCCTGCTTAAGTTTTTTTTTTTTCTCAGAAAATTTGCTAGATTGAAAGCTCCTAGCAACATTCTGACTATACAATTTCCCTCATCTGCTGCCTTTGTGAGAGTCAGCAGCACATTCCTTAGGACCCCGCGATCTCATTGATCATGTTTCCACACAGATCATGTTTCTACATTGATAATGTTTCTGCATTGACCACACAGCTCAAAGGCATCTAGTCATAAAACTGGAATTGAGCAATAAAGCCTAAGTGCTGTCATAAGACTTTGGAAGTCATGTGGTTTGTTGGAATAAATGTGAGCTTTGGAGTGATTTTCCAAAATGTTCAGATACTGTCTGTGAGACCAATATTCTGTCTCTGTTTTCTCATGTATTATATGAGCACAATCATGTCCACTTGTAGCATTGATACATATGGGAAAATTAGGCAGTATCTATAAATATAATAATATTTGACAAAACACAATCAACAGATAACTTATATTCATCATTTATTGAGTGCTTACTTTGTCATGGGAAATATACCACATCCTCAAAGTATCCATAGAAACAAAAATGCACAGACAACTGGGAGACTAGAACCCAGAAAAATATCTCCAGGATACTGTTAGGGACATAGAGAAAAGGGCACCTTGTCCTTCTTCCCTAAGATCTCTGGATAGAGCTTGGTTAATGGCTGTTAGTAGATATATGAATATCTTTGATAATTATTTTTAAAAATAAAATATGACCACATTTGAACAATTTATACTTGTAAGAATTTTGAGCCAACTGGAATACATACTATGTTCCAAGCCAGAAGAGCTACAGTATGAGACTCTTTGAAAAACAAGTGGTAACTTGGATGCAAAGAAATTGAATCTAACATAGATTCAAAAGCTTGCATATGTCAGTAAAGCAACCATACTCAGACCAGGATATACTTGGCTGCCTAGTGTTTAGTATCTTTTCCAAAACTATTTATAACATTGTATTATACCCATGAACTGTGAGCTGCTTTTAATTCTGTGACACTGACACATTTCTAGCTAGGTTTATGAATTATTTTCTTGAAACAGGGTCTCATACTGTAGCCTAGACTGGTTTGGGATGTACTACGTAGTTGAGGTTTGCTCAAAATTCTTACAAGTAGAAAATGCTCATATGCGGGTCATACTTTATTTTTTAAACACATTGACAAAGTGATTAATATACCTACTACCAGATGCTAAACAAGCTCTAGCCAGAGTCCTCAGACAAAATGGAACAGACAACTTTACTTGTGTGTTCCTGATGGTCTCTCAGAGATCTTTTTTGGCTCTTATCTCCCAGTTGTCTCTCTACTTTTGCGTATGTGTACACACACACACACACACACACACACACACACACACACACACACACACATTTACTTCATGGATACTTTGAGTATCCAAAATAGCCCAGAGAGGTAATGTAAAACAATGTCTTGCACACACAGAGGCTCAGGGACATCATTTATTTGATTGTAAAGGGGTAGATGAGGGAAAGTTGAGAGGTGGTGACAGGGCTGATAAGACACTCAGTATGAGTTAGTCTTACTTGCATGTGCACAATGTACCCCAGGTCTCTGGCTGTGGGGCTTTCTGATATAGAGACTCAACTACCAACTCACTACAGAGTCCAGTAATATAGTCAGTAATCGGTTAGGATTTCTCTGCTGTTAATTTACTTGCTATAATAATGAGCAGGAAAAGTCTACAATTGTTTATTTCAAATTTATTGTTAGGATTAACAATAATTGCAGAAATTCATGAAAATTAGTGGGATTTTGTGTTTGTCTTTTCTCTGTTGTTTAAACTGTCTTTATATAGTATGTTTTTCTTGACTTTACAACTGTGAGCTGAAGATTTTGTAACATGTTAAGGGCTCAGACTCTAAAGTTGGTGAGACCTTGGCTTACTTCAGCCTTGAGAGACTGGATCTCTGTGAAATTTCACAAGTGAATCTCAAGGAACAAAGAAATTATAGAAAAATAATCCAGATGTTTAATGTCAAGATTAAGTGAGCTACTACAGGCAGTATCCTCAAAATAGTGTCTGACTCAGAATGAAATAAATACCTGGTGAAATTATCTTGAAAAGACATAGCTTAACTTTTTTTGGTCTTTGCTTACATTGGGAGTAGATGTTGTCCACAATACAGAAACAAATATGCCAAAGGAAGGAAGGAGCAGTCATGTGTGTGTTCTTTCTTTTCATACTCAACCCCTATTTGTAGATTCAAAGACCTTGTTTTTAACTTGGGAAATTACTAGCTTGGAGATATTGATTGATAATATTTTACATGCATTTCTTGCCAGAGTCAAACATCAGAGATATAGCCCAGAGCTCCTGAGCTTTGTAATGACAGTTGGATTTGTTCAAAGTTCACAATCCATAAAAGCCTATGAAAAGGACATTAGGACTGCTTCAGCATATTATAAAGAAAACTAGTCGTTTTTACTTGAAATGCCACTTTTCATTTCCATTAAGAGACAGAGTCTTGAGTTGGATGGATTATATTACTGTTTTAAAATGGCAGTTTCTTCCTGAAAAGGGCTGACTTTACACAAATATCTACATTTCTGTGTCTCCCACACTAGATGGACAGGAGGAGGGAGGATTAGAACACAAGCAAGACTTCTATTTATCCAAAATGTGCTAAAGATAATACACCACTAGGATGCTTTTCTGGAAGGCTGAGACCTATGATTTATGATATCATGTTGCGGTATCTCTCTGCTCCAGGACTGCTGCACCTCAGTGTGGAGTTGAGGAGGAGGAATGGTGAGTGAGAGATGAGGAACAAGAAGGAATTGAATTGGTCCATAGTAAAAACATTCTGGCAAGATTGTTGTTACAAGGTAAAATAATATTCATATGGTGTACTGTTTTCTTCTTTAAGATTTATTTTAACTTTATGCATTTTGCCTACATGTCTGCCATGTCTGTGCAACATGTGCATGTAATACCATGGAGGCCCGAAGAGGGCATCAGATCCTTTGGGAACCCAACTGCAGATTTTGAATAGTAACAAGTGCTCTTAACCACAGAGCCATATCTTCACATACATGCACACAGACACACAGACACACAGACACACACACACACACACACACACACACACACACACACACACACACACTGTGCTTCTTTGTTTTGAATGGAATGTTTTTAACTGGTACATAAAACATGGTATTTGTACATATTTATGGGATAGCATCTGATGGGTGTCTCAGTTATGCAGTATTGAGATCAGGGTAAACATATTTATTTCCCCAAACATTTATCAATCATGTTAAAACCTTTACCTAAAAATCCCATTCGTGAAGTACATGGTCCATTATCATTATGGTTGCTCTCCTACATAATAGTGCACAGAACTTTACCTGATTGCTTTCTAAACCAGCTATTGCATGAACTATTTTATACCATTTCCAATGTATACTTAATTACTTTGAATGGTTTGTTAGTATGAAACTTCTGCATTTGGTAAGGCCAAATATGAATGAGCAACTTGCAGTCCTGAAATGCTGATGTCACTCAACACTGTGAAAGGCATCTTAAGTAGAATACAGAACTACCGAGGGGTGCAGTGTCTTGCAGAGCACATACAGCCGTATTATTAAGATGTAGAACAGACTCAGCTTCCCCACTTTCTACCTGAGAATTTTGTTTTTCCCCAATGTCCCACCTTAACTGAATTTTTGTTATTTTTAATTCAAGAAAAACTGTTTTTTTCTTAGTAAGCCTATAACTGAACTTGCTAAAAGCAGAAATGTTGAGATGACTATTTTAATTCTCAGAAACAACTTATTTTATTTGAGCACCTACCTCTTTTTCTTTCTTGTATGTGCAGAAAATTGGAATGAGGTCACAAATGACACGAAGTGCCAGTTGAGACAGATTTCAAAACAAAAGAAACAAGAATGTCAGTGCAGGTGAAAGGCAATTAAGCTTTTGCAGCAGAAATAATTGAACTACTGGGACTTTAAAATGGTTTGATATGTGTACTTGCTGGATCTTAAACCTTAAATTTAGAATCATTAACTAGTTTCATAATACATTATGAACTGCATTTTCTCTACAGGTCTGTACACCTGTAGTTTAAAGACTGGTACATATCTGTGTCTCTGTGTCTACATGTGTTCCTTATCCTTTTTCCTTGGCTCTTTGTTTTTCTCTTCATTTGTTTGCTCTGTCCTATTCTGGCTTGTTTGCTTGTTTTTACCTTATTTTACTTTATTCTTTTAGATGCCAGTAAAAGAGAGTGAACAACAACAAAAAAGGATGTGGGTTTGGGTAGAGACACAGACATTGACAAACACAGGAATTCCATACAAAATTCAAAATTGAAAAGAATAATTTATAAGCAAAAGACTTTTAGGGTGAGGAAAGAAAAATATGCACATACAAAGCATTATGAGACAAAAAGTAAAAGAATAAAAACTTCCAAAAATAAAAAAAAAGACTAGTATATAACAACAATAACAAATCCAATTCAGATTACTTAATCAAGCAGCTAGCATGGCTGCCTAAATGGCATTCTACGTACCCAGTTTCATTGTTTTGTTTTCTGCAAGGTCTGAGCCTGAAACTCATGTTATAACCCAGCCTGGCATCAAACTCACGGTAATCCTCCTGCCCCCGTTTCCTGAGTGCTGGGGATTTTGAGCATGAACCACAGTGCCTGGTTTTGTATATCCATTTTTGAGGACAGTCAGAAATTGATTCAGCTTGCTTGTCTCATTTTCTTAGTTATCTTGTCTTACTTATCTTCTTGCTAAAATACTACCTGTTATTGAAGCCATTACCCATGATTATTCTGTGGTGGCGCTGGTGTGGCATTCCAGTTCCTGTAAGCGGCATTTATTTTGACATGTTAAGCAGCCAGAGTATGTGATTAGAACTGGATATTAAAAATACAAATTGAGAAAAATATTAATTAATTTTGCTCTAAAAGCTTATTAACTCAAGGAGGCTCTGATTTTTTTAAGACCTATTTTATGTATCTCATGTCAGTGGCGCCATGCTCACAGTACACCTCATTAAATAAACTAATTAACAAAACAGTGTCCAAATGAATTCTAATAACTTTGAAGACACTAGTAGAATTGAATTTGTGTGAGAAATTGTTCTTTTTTCTAATCTTAGATACGAATGCAGGAATTAATTTCCACATATGTCCAAGACATTGAGAATCTCCACATTCTTATTTTTATGAGTTTTAAGGAATATCATGAATAAATAAATCCTACTTGGCCTCTATTGTCAACTTCCCCAGGAAATTGGCACCGTTTTTCCTCAGTTTGCCATTCATTTCCAAACACTTTTCTTCTCATAACATTTCAGATACAGTTGCTCTCCATGCTGCGATATACAAATTTTGGAAATTAGGAAGAGGTTTGGACCAATGCAGAAAAACTACTCGTTAGTAATGAATGAGTGAGCAATGATAACCATTTGTCTCTTTGGTTTAAGATAAAGTCCCACTGTGCATCCAAGGCCGGCCCTAAACTCTTCATGACCCTGGGATCGCCTCCTGAGTGCTCAGAGTCCAGGGGTGTGTTACCGAGATAAGCAAAAGGTAATCCTTTGAGAGACTAATCTCTGCAAAGGCCCGAGAATTCATGCATCAATCAACAAGTTGTGTCCCTGCCATTTGTTAGTCCCCGGTTTGAACACACTTGTCCAGCAGGGGGTATGCCTCTGCTAAATGGTTCTCTTTTCTTGCTCTTCAGTTACTGATCACCATGAAATCTAAAGCCTGACAGACTATGTGGGCAATGTTTAGTATGACTGATGTTGGTAATTTGGGGGGAGATTAGTTCTTAAAAAAAATTAATGACATTGATTTATTTATGTGTGTGTGTGTGTGTGTGTATGTGTGTGGATGCATGAGCATACACTCGTGACCTTGCGTATGTATGAGCATGGGCCTTGGCATGCACGCTGAGGTGAGAGGACAGCTGCACCACTCATTTCTCTTCTTCTACCATATCAGCTACATGAAGAACTCAGATCATTGGGGTAGTAGCAAGTACCTTTACCTCCCAAGCCATCTTTCTGGAGAGGACAGTTTTAAAAGACTTAAACACGCTTTAAGTTCTGCCTTGCATGGTTTAACTAATCAATTAATGTTTATT